>NC_056750.1:828810018-828822518 GCF_019279795.1 Protopterus annectens | reverse complement strand
ATACACAGTTGCTATTTTTTATACCCTTTTGAATAGAGGATTAAGATTGTCCTTTACTTATAATAAAATACTATATCTGTAAATTTTTATTTTCTGTTGTTCATTGACAGTAAGATTCACAAAGATTCCTGCTTTAAATTTCACCAAAAGCATTTCAACGTTCTCCTCTTTATCCATGGTAGCTTTAGTTCCATTCATGTATCATTCATTCTACAAATGAGCTGGCTGATACATTTATCTTATGTTTAACAAAATACCACCACAGGCAAGGAGGCAGAAAATGAGGCTGAAGATCTATTGTATTTAATCATTGCTTATCCTGCCAAATTAAAGTATTCATTCTCAAAACAGACAGCTGAGTTGATGCAGTAGATCCATCTGAAAACTACATATTGCTCCTTTGCTTCATAATGTTCTTATAAGAGATGATGTTTGGGTTAGATGAGCTAATAATTAATTAAGCCATTAAAGGGGGTCGTAGCATACTTACTCAAATTTAAACATGCTGCATTGGTTTAATTTGTGCTTATTTGTTATTTATTTATTTTTATTTATTTATATTTGTTGACCGGGAGTGTCCGACTGGACATAGGTCCATTTTCAGCGGAGGCCCGGGGAGAAATGCTCCACAGTTAAAATAAACAGACAGAAGTTACATTGGATTACATAGTGATTAACAATTTACATAGCAATTACTTACAACATATTTACAGATGAAGAACATAGTACATCAGTAGACAACTAGAATCTTTATCTGTGAAGTACATAACAGACATTAACAAATGTTACAATAAGAAGTTCCTGCTGTTGTAGCAGGTCACTAGCTTGTTTAGATCGCATTGCCTTAGTTTGGTATATATTGGAGAGGCATAAAGTAGGGTGGAGATAAGGTGGGAATTTGCTATTGAAATCTTTGCTGCTTTGGTGAGAAGTTGCTTATTTCTGTGTAACGCTCCTAGTTTTTTGTGGACTTTTTTTATGATCATGGATATGTGACTGTCAAATTTTACTTTATTGTCTATTTCCACTCCTAGCAATTTGGTGTGTTCAGTTGGGTATATAGTGGTGTTGTCTTTTGCTGTGATGTTAAAGTGAGAGTTGTTTTGAGTATGTTTGGTGGGTTGGAAGATGAGTAGTTTAGTTTTGTTTGGGTTGAGTATTAATTGGGCATCGGATAACCAAGTTTCAACAGAGGAAAATGCTTCCTGTATGACTTTTTGCAGTTTGGGTAGGGACTGAGCTGAGCAGATGATGGTTGAGTCATCTGTGTATTGTATGAGTGTGCCATGTTTGGTGGCAGAGGCTAGATTATTAGTGAAAACAGAGAAGAGTATAACCATACTGCCTGCCTGTAGTGCACAGCTATAGCAAAACAAAGCTGACCACATTATCCCAGCCATTAAAGAGGGTCATAGCATGCGTGCTCTTATTTAAACATGCTGAATTGGTATACATCTCTCTTGTACCCATACTGCCATCATGTAGTACTTGGTCGGTTTTTGCATTTCATGCAACCACTGCATCATATAAGGTTATATTAATGCCTTATGTTTAGATCGGCTCCACATTTATGTGTAGGTGTTTATTGTTAGATGCCAGAATCATAGCTTTAGCTCTCTTATATGACTATTGTTTAATCTTTGAACCAGAAGGCTACATTACTGTCATTTGAACAGGCAAGGACTTAAAACTGCTGAAGCAGAGTTATTTCATTTTGTTCTCCAGCTACTCTTCTGATACTTGAATGTACTGCTCATGGCCATGCTTAGATAAATATCTAAGTACTTTTAGGAATGTTTAGTTGTACCTGGACATTATATACTGTTTTCTGGTTATATCCTATGTGTTTTTAAATGCTTTGCCTGCCTGAAATAGTTTTTTTAATCTGTTATCTACTACTGTCTAACCCCTCAATCCTACATTGGGCAAGGCTACTGCATTAAGACCAGGGTTTGCAGAGTGATTTGAGCTTTGCATAACTGTGTCATATTTTTACCTACTCTTGCATTCTCCTATAACTGTACATTGCTATCTTTTACAATCTTTCTCTTACACCACCTCTCCTTCTATACATACCCTTCTTCTAGATCTATCCCTTAGCCTTCTACTACCTTCTTTATACTTACATACACACCCCTCCTCTTCTGACTATTGCCTACCATACTCCTCTATCTCCTTCCTCTTTACATGTAACTTTACTTCTAGTTAACCTAACCTAGTGTGTCTCCTCTCTTTTACAGTACTCCTCTCCAGAAGCTCCCTCCCAGCCTCTAGGATATAAGGACTACCTCCTACAAAACAACTGAAGTTGCCTGATAGCCTGGGTCAAATAGAATTGAACATCTGTGAGGACTCCCTAAAACCAATTTTCTGTGAATGTATGTAGCCTTAAGCTAGTTTATTAATGTACTTCCTATTACTAAATATATATGCTAGCCTGCCCTCTGTGTGTGTGTGACTCAGCAGCCTACCACAGAATGCTAATTACTCTCTCCCCTACTGTTTTTCTTTTCCTAGTCCTAGACAATTTTCCTAGTTTAAACAATAGGAGACTTGGCCAATGTTCTTTCTTTTCTGCCTGCTATTCTTACTATTACCTATAGGTAGCAGCACCACCAGCCTAAAGCCTGTATAACTATTAATTCCCTTATGCAAAATATCATCTCTAGATACTCTTAAACTAACAGACTTCTCAAATCCCACTCCATACCCTCAAAGCTGGTAACATCCACCCCTTCCCTACATTAAACAAACCAAGAAATAACCTCTACATCCTACAACTTTTGACACTACTTCTTCCTTACAGTTTTACAGTTTTTTCATTAATCAACCTACTTACCTTAATTCTTGAACAGCAGTTGCTGATACATTTTCTGCTGGTTTCTCTCTCCTTTCTGCTCTAACCCACTCCGTTCGCCCTCCGGGCTCACTCTGCCCCCTACCCTACCCCCAAATTCCACCCACCCCTACTATTTCTACATTTATTCTCTACTTAATAATCCCACCCTCTTACTACCAGCCAATCATTCCTCATCGGTTCCTCCTCTTCCTCCATCCCACCTGCCTATAGCTATCACACTACCCACCCACCTAAGTCCCACTATCCTCCTCTCTACTACACCTGACTGATTCCCTCTACCATGCTTTCTCTTCCACCTAATATCCTTACTTCCATGTCTATACTCATCCTTTTCCTACTCCCTCTATACCAGGCCACCTCCTATACTAACTTCCATCTACACCCTCCCCCTCTCCCTACCCCCTCGTCCTTTTCCTACTCCCTCTATACCAGGCCACCTCCTATACTAACTTCCATCTACACCCTCCCCCTCTTCCTCCCCCCCTCACAACACACTTACACAACATTTCTGTACTTTAGTTCCATCCTACTCAATTCTCCATTTAAAGGTAAAGCTTTTCTCAGTATCAGTCAAATACTACAAACCAAAACCTATTCACTACCAGACACAACTATCTAAGACCAAACCAAAAGTACTTATCCCTTATCTCACTTACCTCTGCTTAGCCGAGAACATTCACCCTAATCCAGGTCCAAATACCACCCCAACACCCTGACACCCTAATACCAACAGTAAATCCACATGTAAATACCTGAAATTCCTCACTTTTACTGCCTAAAGTTTAAAAAATAAATTCTCCCTGTTTCATGCCTGGCTTAATCACAACTCACCTGACATTGTAGCCATCTCAGAAACCTGGCTAAAACCACATATAAATGACTCCGAATTCCTTCCCCCTTGATTTCAATCCCTTAGATCTGACCACTTAGGTAGGAGAGGTGGTGGTGCAGCATTAATCTACTCCAACCAGCTGTCCATTACTCCATACCCTAATCCCATCCCTTCCTTCAATAATGCTGAACTTGTAATTGGCCTACTAAAAATAAATAACCATAAAAGCATCTGCTTCATTTCCCTCTATATTCCTCCCAGTAACAACTCCACTACCCTGGAAGATATCCTCTCCTGGACCTCCTCCAATATTAAACTAGCAACCTACATACTGGGAGATGTAAATATAGACTGGAACAAAATCAATAACCCTAATCCCACCATATCAATCAATCTATTTAACTTCACCCAACTTATAAACTCCATAACCAGGCCTAACAAAACCAACCCCCAGGCTCTATACTAGACTGGATCCTAGTATCCCATCTTAATAAAACCATAAAATCTGGTGTCATTTCTGACCCATTAGGAGACCACTTCCCAGCCTTCACCCATCAAGCTACCCTCACTTCTCCACACTCCCACATGTTCACTCATACTCGTAACCTCTGTAACTTTAATCCCACTTCTTTCTCTGACTCCCTTAAACAAACTAACTGGCACCCCCTACAAACTCTTCCATTAGATAAAGCTGTTGAATTTTTCAGTTCAGTTTTCCTAAATAACCTCAACTCCCAAGCCCCTACAAGAACAAAAAGAGTAAAAACTAAGACCTCCCCATGGCTAACCAAAGACACCAAAAAAACTATGCTACAAAGAGATAAAACCTGGAAAACCTACCTCCAAAATAAACAGCCTGAAAGTCTACTTAAATATAAAAAAACTAAGAAACCTCTCCAAAACACAAGTCATTAGAGACAAAAAATCTTACTATATCAAACTACAAGTAAACCATCCAAATAATCCCAAACAATTTTGGAACTCGATAAATTCCCTTCTTAGCCCAGGAACTAAGAACAACCCCTGTCCTGACAACAGCAAATCTGACCTTGAAATCACCTCACTATTCAACTCCTTCTTTACCTCTTCTATTGCTGAACTGACCAAGACATTTACCAGCAATAACCCAGTACCCCACCCCACTCAATCCTCATCACCCTCTACTCCCCACACATTTGAACTTAAACCCGTCCCCACCACCCTTATAAAAAAATTACTCTCAAAACTAAAACCGTGCTCCATTGCCCCGACAACATTCCATCCTCATTCCTAAAAATAGCCTCCGATGGTATTGCTCTCCCTATCAGTATCCTGATCAACAGATCCTTACTAGAATCCTATGTACCCAAATTATGGTGCACTGCATATATTCTACCACTTCACAAGGGTGGTAAAAACTGCAATGTCTCCAATATCCACCCCATAGCTATCCTCTTCCCAATCTCCAAACTCCTTTGAAAAATGTATCCACCTTCAGCTTATGCCATTCCTTACCAAATCCCAGCTACTCTCTCCTACCCAACACGGTCTCCGTCCATGACATAGTACCAACACCGCCCTTCTCTTCATCTTACACACTGTAAATATGGCCCGTGACTCTGGTAAAATAGTATCCACAGTTCTGCTAGATTTATCTAAAGCTTTCAATACCATCTCCCATACCCACCTCCTAAACCAGCTGTCTAATCTTAATCTTTCCCACAAAACACTTTCCTGTTTCTCCAGCTATCTTTCAGACAGGTCTCAGGCAGTAAAGTGGGGACAAGGCACCTGAAATTTCCTTCCTACCCCCACTGGAGTACCCCCAGAATCCATACTTGGCTCAGTGCTATTCAACATCTTTATTAATGACTTTCATAAAGCCATACCCACTATGTTATATGCCTGTCTCTCCTGCCTAAACAAAATTAAACTGTAATTATTTGTTTTCCCTTCTGTATGCTACCATTTCTAATTTTGTAATACAAAGACTCTTTGTAATTAATTCATGTAATTAATTCATGTAAATAAACTATGTAATGTGGAGCTTTTTACCTCAGGCCTCCACTGAAAATGGGCTCTCTGAGCCCAGTGGACCTCCCCGGTCACCAAACTGGAATAAATAAATAACTAATAACTGCAGATATCAGCTGAAGTTATTTTACATATTATGGGAATTCAACTAAAAGCTGGAGTAAGGATTTTTTTATTTAAGATTTTAATCATCAGCTTCCATTTATGCAGTTATAATGCATAAAAGCTCATGCCTCAGCTCACAATGTCATTCATTTCCATAGAGTAGTCTAAAGCTGTGTTTAACTCTCCTCAGTACAATTTGTAAATGTGCTTTACTCATGTTCCAAACATGAAAAATAATGCTCTGAAAAAATAAGGAGGAATCTTGGATAGGCCTAGAAACATATACCACAATATAAGACTTGTCACCATCTTTAACACAGACCAGCTCTCAGCAGTTTTGTTATTTACACCTGCATTGGATATAAATGCATTAATTATTTTCACATAGATGCTCACCCAGGGTTAAATAAGACTGTTAGTATCAAAGCTGCTTTAAAATAGAAAGTTTTTTTATACTTAAAGTATAGCTCTCAACTTCTTAAAGCAAGAAATCTGGACAAAGCCATAAATAACGGGGGGGGGGGCTCAAAAACAGGGAAACTTTTAAATATTGCTCTTACAAACTTAGAAAGTTGATATAATAACAGGTTTTGCATTAGAATGAATTTTCAGAAAGGCAGAAAGTCTGAATCTCGAATGTCTGTCATTATTTTCTGACTTCACTCTTCAAAAATTTGCCAAGGATTTGACAGAAAACCACAATTTTATGAGAAACAGACCAAAAATGAAAGGTAAAAATCTGGACATTCTGCAAAAATCTGTTTAGTTGAGAGGAATGATTTAAAGAATATATTTAATGAATTTACTTACTTGTTTTATTGATTTGTTATGGCTGCATTTTGATTGGTTTAATATTATCTGTGATGTATAAATAGTAATTGAATATTTTATAGTTGTTGAAAATATTGAAGAATGGTTATCTCAAAAGCTTTGCTGAATAAACACATTGCTTTTTACACAATGCAAGTTTTTTAAGTTGCTTTGTGTTTGGATTGTTATTTACACCTTCCCATTTCAGACCTACAGAGGATACAAATGAAACATATCCTTCTGGGATCACCCACCCATGACCTGAGTTTTGAAAAGAGCTTGGGAAGTCAGCATTGTCAGCTGAGGAAGAAATCTGAGTGGCGAAGACCTACTGGCGTTTTCTTGAGGTGGGAAGAGGTAGAAACTATCATAGCCACATATAGCAGAGGCTGTGTGCATCTACATGTGTCATGCATGTTGTGCGTGCACTTAGACGTACATAGGTTTGGGTAAAGATTCAAAGAAAGCTTGTGCCTGTATCACTAAAACAACATTGAATGTACCACAGTAGTGAACTTTTAAGAAGGAAAAGAACTTATTTTTTTGTCCTAGTTTTTTGTCTAAATGTAAATATCATGGGTATATGTATGGTTGAAGATAGCTGACCTACTCAGTAGCACAAGGCATTCTCTCTATATGACGTCACCCAGAAGGTGAATCAAGGTACATGGGAGATGAAAAGCAGGAATGTAAAGGATACGTGGAAGGGAGTATCAGGTAATATGTAAATTCAATGCATGGGCTTGAGAAGTGACAGGAAAGCCAAAAAATGCAATCTTGGTGGGTGCTTTCAAAATGTAGATTTCTCAAAAAATGTTTTGAAGTAGTCAGACATCCCTTTTGTGATAATTTCTTCCAACTGTGCAATACTTTCTTGATTTCTAACTCTTCCTTTGAACAATTAGCCAATGTATCAATCCTTTAATCTAGTTTTTGAAAATAAAAATCTGCTACACGCAATAGGGACCTAAACCTTGTCACCAGAATAGAGAGAACAACATGCTGGAGGGATAGATTCCTGTCCCAGAGACGTCCCATACTCTGGAACAGGCTACCCATCTATGTCAAGCAAAGTTCTTCATTAGCACACTTCAAGAAAAATCTTGATGAGTGGATGGGAAATAGGAAATACACCCCGGGGATCACTTCTGTGTCTCTGCTCGACAGTGGCACAGGAAAATAACTTTCTTGGGTGGCGTAAGCCAGGGAACCTTGTTGGCTAGGCTTACGTATGCCCTTGGGCTGATAGCCTAGTACCTACCTATGAACCTATGAACCGATGAGCTTTCAATTCTTTCCTTTGCAGAGTGTCACTTATATTTCATTTTAACTGTTCTTGCCCTCTAGTATTATTCAAAATATCAAGGTGAGTCTATTAGTGCTGTACTAAAAGGAGCAAAATACTACAACACAAAGCAATAAAAGATTAAAATTGTTATGAGATAAGTAAAGCTTGTCAAAGGGCCTCACTATAAACGTATTGTATTACAAGCTTTAGGCAGTCCATATAGGATCACCCTAAGTTACTGCTGTTGTGTGCCTTAATTTGTCAAGTCGCTTTCATCATCTGTCAAGTTTGTAAAAGGAACTCCTTTATCATCCCTTCAGCAGGTTTAATGCAGCCATTTTGAGTGTTGGTGAAAATGATATTTAATTGAAGAAGACAAATCACAAGGACAGCTGGTAATGACAACTACCGAACTGAGTAAGGAATTTCAACGTTTGTTTACAGCTCAGTAGCTACTTACTTTTATTGTAGTGGGATTGTGGAACAGAGGATGAGGGAAACTTTTGATTTTACTTAAAAGGAACTAGTCTATTTTTTTCTGTGGTCAAATGACCTCAGAGTTGGTATATAAAAGTAGTGTTAATGTGTCTGGAGCAGAAGAACTTGCCCTTCTAGCATTGTGTTTCTCTTTTCCCTTATTTACACCTTATAGCAAAACATCAAATTCTTTATTAGATTGTATCCTAATATCAGATGCTAGCAAACTCACAACCTTAGGTACATGTCAAGACTCTCTCAGTGACCATCCCCCAATCTATGCAACCAGATATCTCACACATCCACTTAAACAGCATGTTTATAAAACAACACACAACCTGTCCAAGTTTAACTCTGACATATTTATCGCTACCCTATCATCTATTAACTGGAACACCCTAAAAATGGACCCCTTAGATGCTGATGTAAATGAATTCAATACAGCTTTTCTAAATATCTTAAATAGCCTTGGACCTGACATAAGGAAGAGACTAAAAACAAGTAATGCAATTTTGTTATCCATAAAGAGTGGAATGCTAATGCAGGATAGAGAAAAAGCATGGAAAGAACAGCAAAAATATAATACACCACACTGTACTGAAAACTTCAGAATGTTGTGCAACCGTACTAAAAAGCAAATAAATGAAGACAAAAAAGCTGTACTATAACAACATATAGAATGATAGCAAACCCAGCCCAAAAACAATCTGGTAAACTATTGAAGAAATCTTACATCATGGCTAAAAATTCAGCCCTAACCCCTCTCCCAATAACTCACCACATGAAACTTTAACAGAATTAAACTTTTACTTCATAGGTAGTGTAGCATCCCTAAACAAAGATTTCTCAACATCTAATCCCAATCCTGCCCAACAGTCATTTATTTACACATATACTTTCACCTTAAAATCTGTGCCCACATCCTATATAAAACTACTCTTCCAACTGAAACCATGCTGTACTTCCAAGCAAGTACCTTAAAGCAGCAGCCAAAATCATTGTCATTCCTGCCTCCGTCCTTATAAATAGGTTAGTCTGGAAATCCCATGTTCCCTCTAGCTGGAAAAAATCACACACTATCCCTCTACACAAAGAAGAAAATTCAACGGACATCACTAATTGTAGACCTATAGCAATCTTACCCCCCCCAAAAAATACTTGAAAATGTATTAAAAACCATAGCACCACTGACACTAGTTGCTTAGGACACAGTATCTTACAACACATACGTGGCTAGTAAAGCACATGGCTAACAAATATAATAATGAGCATAGTACTATAACCCTTCTTCTTGACCTCTCAAAACTATGTTATATAATATATAAACTACATTTAACAGACTGTGGCAGCCCTGTATTACTTTAGTTTGAAAACTACCTAGAGAGCAGTGTGATGCCTGTGCCGTAGCCCAGCAATCAAGAAGCCTCAATCCTCACCACTAACACCAAAGAGGGCATCTCATATAGGAGGAAAGGATAACAGATACACACAGTAAAGTGCAATTTCCCTTAAGAGCACACAGAGATCACAGTCAGTCTGGGGCTGGTCACTCCCTTGCTCTCCAGGTCCCAAGTAAGACTCCCCACTAGCACAGCTATAGGGTTCAGATCTCTGACTAGTGAGCAAGCTAAAACCTCCAGTACCCTCTCTGTCCAACCAGTGCTTAGTGTCCCTGCCCAAGTAGCTGACACACACACACACACACACACACACACACACGCACACACACACACACACGCACACACACACACACACACACACACACACACACACACACACACACACACACACACACACACTTTAAGAAGAGTTTATACAACCACACAGACACTCCTAGGGAAGGCTGGCACAGGTTCTCCAGTTGTGCCTCTTTTTCCCAGACTATATGGTAGTACCACTTGCCACCACCCACTAATATTTATCAGCTACTCATAGGCCCTTAAAAGGGTGTCCAGTTATTACTGTGCAATATTATTATCCGACTGGTAGTATAACTAAACAGTCAAAGCTTATTAAAGTGACTTGGTACAGTAATCACTATAAATATGCAATGTACTCTAGAGCTTAAATTATCTCTAGCCAAACAGCCACAGTTGAAAGGTTTTAAAATATTTAATAATAAATAATAAAACACAATACAATACTTCTTACTACACAGTACTCGTCAAGAGTTCAGAGATTACAGAGAAATACTTAAAATAATTCAGTAGTGCAGTTCTGACATCACAGAAAACACTTAGCCTAATCTTTCTAGTTTCTAGCTATTACTAAGAGAAAACACAAGTCTAACACAAACTTGCTTAAAGAAACAGGCAGAGTGCTGATGAGTCAGATAGTCAAGACAAAAATGCTTTACAATCTCTGGTTCTCTCTGTTTAAATTGAAATTGCAGTTCTGATTCACATTACATCATTCTTCACACTTTCCTGGGGTTCCCAGGCTACACATTACGTCATTCCTCACACTCCCCTGGGTTCCCAGGCTAACAGAATCTGCATTTACATTCTTAACATCTCCTTTTGTTATCTTGCAGCTGGTCAGGAAGCAGAGCAATAAAAATAAATGTGCATGTTTAAATCTAACAATTTAACTCTTGGTTAAAACAATAGCAATAATTCCTTCATCTACACCCTTCAGCACCACTGTCTACATCAAATGCTCACAACATACTTTACTTTGGTCAGTAGAGTTCCACAGGTAACACTATTCATTTACATTTAAGACAACAAGCCTGTAGTTTACATTCATATTTACAAATAACAGAATTATCTGCAAAATTCTATCTGGCTAGTCTGGCAGCCTTCATCTATCTTTACCCACTCTTCACAAGCAGAACAAAAGTGGTCATAAGGCATAACACAAACACTGCAGATGAGTTCAAAGTATAAAAATCAGTTTATTAAATCAAAAACTAAAATACATTTTAATCAGTTGTGTTAAGCATTTTCATCTTTTAAACTTAGAAAACTTCATCAGCACCAAAAGAAAAGAAGTTCTGAATAAATTCATTTCCCACAGCAATCCCTTCAGCAGTATTTCCAAGTACAAGCAGCAGAATGAAAAATTTCCCCAAGTGATACCATCAGTTTTATGCTTAAGTATGCACAAGCACCAAAATGAAACATTTCCCCAAGTGATCCCATCAGTAATATGTCCAAGTATGCACAAATGCCAAAATGAAACATTTACCCAAGTGATCCCATCAGTAATATGCCCAAGTATGCACAAACACCATAATGAAACATTTCCCCAAGTGATCCCTTCAGCATTATGTCCAAGTATGCACAAATGCCAAAATGAAACATTTCCCCAAGTTATCCCATCAGTAATATGTCCAAGTATGCACAAATGCCAAAATGAAACATTTCCCCAAGTGATCCCATCAGTAATATGTCCAAGTATGCAGAAATGCCAAAATGAAACATTTCCCCAAGTGATCCCATCAGTAATATGTCCAAGTATGCACAAAAGCCAAAATGAAACATTTCCCCAAGTGATCCCATCAGTAATATGTCCAAGCATGCACAAACGCCAGAATGAAACATTTCCCCAAGTGATCCCATCAGTAATATGTCCAAGTATGCACAAATGCCAAAATGAAACATTTCCCCAAGTGATCCCATCAGTAATATGTCCCAGTATGCACAAACACCAAAATGAAACATTTCCTCCAACAACCTATTCAGTAGTTTGTCCATGTATGTCCAAGCACTTCACTGACTCCAAAATGGAACATTTCCCCAATTTAGTTCTTCAGTATTATGTCCAGGTATGCACAAGCACCAAAATGAAACATTTACCTAAGTGATCCCTTTGGTAGTATGTCCAAGTATACACAAGCACCAAAATGAAACATTTCCCCAAGTGACCCCATCAGTAATATGTCCAAGTATGCACAAATGCCAAAATGAAACATTTCCCCAAGTGATCCTGTAAGTATTATGTACAAGTATGCACAAGCACACAAATTAAACATTTCCCCAAGTGATCCTGTAAATATTATGTACAAGTATGCACAAGCACACAAATGAAACATTTCCCCAAGTGATCCTGTAAGTATTATGTACAAGTATGCACAAGCACACAAATGAAACATTTCCCCAAGTGATCCTGTA
>NC_056750.1:828757518-828807518 GCF_019279795.1 Protopterus annectens | reverse complement strand
CTTTTGTTATCTTGCAGCTGGTCAGGAAGCAGAGCAATAAAAATACATTTGCATGTTTAAATCTAACAATTTAACTCTTGGTTAAAACAATAGAAAGAATGACTTCATTTAGACATTTTGGCACCGTGTTTAGATCAAAGGGTGACAACATGCTTTACTTGGTCAGCTTTCTGCCAGCAGAGTGCACTGTTGTTACATTTTTTCCAGTTCCACATGGAACACTATTTTTACCATTTAAGACGGCAAGCCTGTAGTTTACATTAGTATTTATAGATGACAGAATTATCTCCAAAATTCTATCTGGCTAGGCTGGCAGCCTTCATCTTTCTTTACCCAATCTTCATATATCTCCCCCGCTGGAGAACTCAAGCTAGTTTTTCAAGTGACCCTTGAGAAACACTGCTTGAGGGAGATAGGTCTATCTGAGTATACCTTACCCCATTCCCTGTCTTGAGAGCCCATCTGCATTGGCATTGCTAATCTCACTGCAAGTGCTGCATAGACATATATGCTTGCAACCCCAGGCTCCATCTTAGCAACTTGGCATTTTGCTGACTGGCTCTGTTTAACCATGTTAGGAGGTTGTGATCTGTCATAACAGTGAATTTCCTTCCATACAGATAAGGCTGAAGTTTCTGCTGTGCCTACACTATGGCTAGACATTCCTTTTCTACAGCTGCATAGCATTCCTCCCTGGGTTGGAGTCTATGACTGAGATAAACCACTGGGTGCTCTTCCCTCTGTGGAGAAATCTGGCTAAGTACAGCCCCCACCCCATGGTTCGAAGCATCCACCTGCACAACAAATTCCCTGCTGTAATCTGGACTGGCTAATAAAGGGGGTCCGTCCTCCCAAAGCTTCTTTACACTTCTGGAATGCCTGCTCACTTGCTGGGGTCCACACTACCTTATCTGGCCTGTTCTTCCTTGTCAGGTCTGTGAGGGGAGAAGCTATGGTACTTGAACTGGGGACAAACTTTCTGTAGTACCCTGCTGTCCCTAAAAATGCCCCCACCTGCTTTTTAGTAACAGGTGCTGGCTATGCCTGAATGGCTATCACTTTGGCAGGTTCTGGCCTTATCTTACCGCTCCCCACTCTATGTCCTAGGTAGGAGACCTCTGCCATATCCACCTGACATTTGCTCCACTTAATGGTCAACTTTGCCCTCTATAGTCTGCCCAACACCTCCCTGACATGTTGAAGGTGCTCTTGCCAGGAATGACTGTAGATGGCAATATCATCTAGGTAAGCAAAGGCAAACCCTCCTGCTCCTGCTAGCAGCCTCTGGAAAGTTGCTGGGGCATTCTTCATCCCAAAGGGCATCTTTGTGAACTCATTCAAGCCGAAAGGAGTCACAAAGGCTGACTTCTCTCTAGCACTGGGAGTCAAGGGCACCTGCCAGTAACCTTTGGCAAGATCAATAGTTGTAAGATACTTAGCCCCACCCAGCTGTTCTAGGGCCTCATCTGTCCTAGGCATGGGGTAAGCATCTGACTCTGTGTGACTATTTAATTTCCTGTAGTCCACACAGAACCTGGTGCTGCCATCCGTCTTTGGCACCACCACCATTGGGGAGGCCCAGGGACTGTTGGACTCTTGAATCACCCCTAGTTCTAATATCTCTTGTACCTCCTCCCTCAGAGTCTGTTTGACTATCTCAGGCACTCTATAAGGGGCCTGCCCAATAGGCCTTTGGGGTCCTGTATCCACCTGGTGCTGCCCCAGGTGGGTGCACCCTGGTTTACCAGAGAACATGTCCCCAAATTCCTGCAACACTGCTCGGATTTCTCAAACCTGGGTAGGAGATAGCTGCTGGGACATTGCTACCCCTTCCAATGAGGTGTCAGCCCAAGCCTCAATGAGGAGATCAGTCCCCAAATCTCCCTCAGACTCCTCCTGCAATCCACTGCAAATGCTCAGCACAAGAGCCTCCCTATCATGGTAAGGTTTCATCATGTTAACATGGTACAATTTGTGCCCCTGCCTTCTGCCTAGCAGTTCCACCATATAATTAACATCACTTACCTTTTTTACCACCTTGTAGGGTCCCTCCCAAGCTGCTTGCAGCTTGTTGTGTCTGACAGGAATGAGAACCATTGCCCGCTGCCCCACAGCATACTCTCTAGCTCAAGCATTCCTGTCATACCACACCTTTTTCTGTTGCTGGGCTTCTGCCAGGTTTTCCTGGGCCAAGTTAATGAGTTCCCAGAGCCTTGTCCTGAGGTTTAGGACATATGCCACAACAGACTCCTTGTGAGACTCGCACTCACCTTTCCACTTATCTCGAATTAAATCTAGAGGTCCCCTCACCCTATGCCCAAACAGCAACTCAAAGTGTGAAAAAACTGTGGATTCCTGGAGAACCTCTCTGTAAGGAAACAACAGATGGGGCAAATATTTGTCACACTCCCTCTAAAACTGATCAGCAAATGCCCGTAGCATGGACTTGATTGTAGAGTTTAACCTCTCAACAAGACCATTCGTCTGGGGATGGTAGGGGGTGGTCTTCATGTGCTTCACCCCACAGGACTTCCACAGACAAGCCAGCAGGTCTGACATGAAATTGCCACCTCTGTCAGTCAGTATTTCTTTTGGGAAACCTACCCTGCTGAAAATCTCTAATAACGCATTTGCCACCTTCTCTGCCTCAGTGAAGGACAAAGCCACAGCCTCAGGGTATTGTGTAGCATAATCCACTACTAGTAGGATATACTTTTTCCCTGTGGAACGTGGGGTACTCAGAGAACCCACAATATCCATAGCTACCCTCTGAATTGGCTCCTCAATCACAGGCAAAGGCTTCAAAGGATCTCTCAACTTGTCTCCTGCCTTGCCTACCTTTTGGCACTGCTCACAGGTATTGTAGTACCCTGTTACATCTCTGAAAATTCCAGGCCAATAAAAGTTCTGCATAATACTTCTCTTTGTATGTTTTATGCCCATATGACCTGCAAAGGGAATATAATGGGCTATGGCTAAAAGCACCAGATGGTAGGCTCTATGCACTACCAACTGCTGTGCACTTTAACCTTCTAGCCCTCCCTCATGGGTCCACTCTCTGTACAGTAACCCTCTGTCCCAGTATACAGATTCCCCCTTTCCTTGAGAATCCGCTGCCTCTCTAGCTATCTGTCTCAGGCCTTGCAATGTAGGGTCTGAGAGCTGAGCCTGTCTCAGCTCTCTCCTTGTAACTCTTCCCAGCTCCCCTTCCAAAGGAAGTCTGGCATCATCTGACAGTGGTGCCTCACTGTCAGCCTGGGTAGTACTACTCACCTCTACCTTTGCAGTCACTCTGTCCCAGGGAACATCAGTACCCACAAGGAGCTGTGGCTCACCTTCAGTCTCCCTGCTACAGGGTAGCTCCCTCCCTGATGTAACCACCTCACCAGTCCTGGCTGCAAGTATGCAGTTTGTCTGGGTCTCCCCCAGGCTACCAGAACCACATGCTTGTCTCCTAGCCTGCCTGCGTGTAACTGCACAAACAGATGGTACTGCCTCATCCAAATCTTTCCCTATCAGGACATCTGCAGGATGGTAGTTTGGTACCCTTGTTGTCTCATGACAATCTACTATTGGCATTTTCTCTTTCCCACTTAGTGGCTCCCTCACCTTTTGTTCCCCACCTTGCCTCTGTGGACACCTGTATGCCAAATGGCCCCACTGGTTGCATTCAGAATATTTAACCCTAGCGCTTGGACATGTACCTGGACTAGTGGCTTCCCCTGCTACTGGTAGATTCTGTTGGGGCAGTCTGTGCTGCCCACCATTGGATCCTTTAGACCCATGAGCAGTACTGGGGGTCCCTTTCCTGTGCAGGGCTGCCCTGCTTGCCAGGTATAGGTCTCCCTTCCTCCCCAACTCATCTGAAATGGCACATTGTCTATCAGCTAACTAGATCCTCATGTCCTCAGGCAAAGTGCTAAGGGCTTGTTCCCTCACTAAAAGGTCTGCTAGCCCTTCAAAAGTGGTGAACTGACATCCACTCACCCACCTATGGAAATGAGTGCTCAGTTCAGCAACATATTTACACACACTTTCATCTGCCTTGCGTCTATGCTCACGAAACTTTTTCCTATACGTGTCAGGTGTTAGCTTAAACAATTCTAACAAATGCTTTTTAACGGGTCTATATTATAAGATCGATGGTTGAAAACATCGAACACCATATGGTCGACGCCATATGGTCGATGTCTTTAAACATCAAACTTATAAAAACAAAAAAAGAAAGAAAAAAGTACCATAATGGGTTTAAGCAGGGGGGCAAGCCCCCCTGCACCCCCACACCCCGATACTTAAATATACCAACTCCGAGACTGCACCTCATTGCAGTAAATGGAAATCTCCCCTTACGGAGATTTCCGTTTACACTTTCAAAGTTTTCCACTTTCGCTATTCCCGTATCGACAATATCAGCTTCGATATTGTCAGCATTCAAGAATATAATATAGACCCATTTTTAACAGCAGTATAATCAAAACATGCAACGTCAGACATTTTTGACAAAACAGTTACAGCTTTACCATGCAGTAAGGGGGTCAGTAACCGTACCCAGAGCCTTTGGTCAACACCATACTGTTTGCATACCCTCTCAAACATATGAATGAAACTATCAAAATTATCCCCCTCTTTAAACTGCGGAAGACATTTGCTGACTTTTTCTGCTTCTGGGGTCCAGTTGCTCCCTTCTCCATTACCTCCATGACTCTGTCAAAGAGTGGGGCATTTCCCTCTCATGCTTCCTCTGCTGCTCCTTTTCCATGGCTTCCAGGCATAGCAGTTTCACATTCTCCTCAGCCTGTAGACTCCTAAGTCTCTCAGTTGCATCTATCTCCAAATGCATGGCCTCCAACTCAAGTCTCATTAGCTCCAGATGGATTTTTAAGTCATCTGCAGAAAGGTCAAGCTGTCCATTCTCCCAGGGTATTATATCTCCACTGCCAGTCTGATTGTCCTCCTGGTTGTTGTTTTCTGATGCCGCTGTAACCAAGGCTGCAATCAGGTCTGCCTTAGTCAGGTTTCCATGCACCAGTCCCCTAGCCTGGCACATCTCTGCCAGCTGGCTCCTTGTCAGCTTTCCATACTCCTCTGCTGACATGCTGCCTGCTCACCCTGACTAACTAAGCTAACAAAAGAAATAAAGCAATTGTGATCTTAACTCTGAGTATTCACTGTGTGGCTGATTTAGAGTACAAAACACCTTCAAAGCTCACTGTACACAAGCTATAGGAATTTACTCTACCCACACCAATACAAGCCAATTAGTATTTGTCAACCAATTAATATGTGGTGTGGATATCCCACCACTGCCAAACAATTAAGCAATCAAGGAGCCTCAATCCTCACCACTAATACCAGTGAGGGGCATCTCATATAGGAGGAAAGGATAACAAATACACACAGTAAAGTGCAATTTCCCTTAAGAGCACACAGAGATCACAGTCAGTCGAGGGCTGGTCGCTCCCTTGCTCTCCAGTTCCCCAATAAGAATATCCACTGGCACAGCTATAGAGTCCAGATCTCTGCCTAGCGGGCAAGCTAAAACCTCCAGCACCCTCTCTGTCCAACCAGTGCTTTGTGTCCCTGCCCAAATAGCTGACACACACACACACACACACACACACACACACACACACACACACACACACACACACACACACACTTTAAGAATAGTTTATGCAACCACACAGACACACCTGGGGAAGGCTGACACATGTTCTCTAGTTGTGCCCCTTTTTCCCAGACGGTAGTACCACTTGCCACCACCCACTAATATTTATCAGCTACTCAAAGGCCCTTAAAAGGGTGTCCAATTATTACTATGCAATATTATTATCCAATTGGTAGTATAGTCCAGGGCTAAAGCTATTAGAGTGGCTTTGTACAATTTTACCGAAAGCATGCAAGTACTCTAAAGAGATTAAATTATCTCTACAAAAACAGCCACATTTTGAAGGGTTTAAAAATATTTAATAACAAATAGTCAGAACACAAGACAATAATTTTTACTACACAGTGCTAGTCAAGAGTTCAGAGATCACAGAGAAATACATAAAATAATTCAGTAGTACAGTTCTGACATCACAGAAAAACACTTAGTTTAATCTTTCTAGTTTCTAGCTATTTCTAAGAGAAAACACAAGTCTAAGATAAACTTACATGGATGGTCAAGACAAAAATGCTTACTGCTCTCTGATTCTCTCTGTTTTTAAAATCACATTCCTGGTTCACATTACATCATTCTTCACACTTCCCTGGGTTCGCAGGCTAACAGAAACTACATTTATATTCTTAACATCTCCTTTCGTTATCTTGCAGCTGGTCAGGAAGCAGAGCAATAAAAATACATTTGCGTGTTTAAATCTAGCAATTTAACTCTTGGTTAAAACAATAGAAAGAATGTCTTCATTTAGACATTTTGGCACCGTGTTTAGATCAAAGGGTCACAGCATGCTTTACTTGGTCAGCTTTCTGCCAGCAGAGTGCACTGTTGTTATATTTTTTTCCAGTTCCTCATGTAACACTATTTTTACCATTTAAGACAACAAGCCCTTGGTTTACATTAGTATTTACAGATGACAGAATTATCTCCAAAATTCTATCTGGCTAGGCTGGCAGCCTTCATCTATCTTCACCCAGTCTTCACAAAGGGAATCATCAGCATTGCCAACATGTCACATAATTCCATATCAGATCATACTCAACATAAATGTCTGGCATCTAAATGGAAAACTGAAATGTGCACGGCTGATAGATGCTTCGAGACAGAGTCACTATCTAGGATGAAATCTTTGTTTAGAAAAATGAGAAGACTTGGGGGAAAAACCTACATCTTCCTGTGGAAAGAGCTTGGGACTAGACCCCGCCATCCAACATCCATGCGGTCATCATTTAAATGTTTGATGAGTCCTCTCCCTAATAATACTGCTATTTACAGCAAAATCATATCTGGTTTCATTATGCTTAATGTATTATTGACCTTTGCTGATAAAGGATCTCTTTGCTGATAATAAATACCACAATTAGACAATGTTTGTTTTTCTTTTCTTTTTTTTTCCTTGCAAGATACTGATTTGTAAAGGCTTGCTTTTAACATGTCTTGGTCTGACTCCACCCCAGTATTAATAAAAGCACAAAAATGAATAACGGAGAAAGATATTGCTTGGTTGGCAGGATCAGTAATAGGTAAACTACCATCCTTTACTGCCATGCAGTTTGCTATTCATTTGTATAACAGGCAAAAATTCATTTATTACTGTGAGGCAGAACATTTTTTTACATAAAAAAGCTTGGTATTTTTTTTAGAGTCAATGATAATAGACTTTTGTGCAATACTGACCTGTTCACTTTTTGAATACTGACAAGACATCTTTGGAGTTATTAAAAAAGTAAAAATAGGCTCCTTTTATAAGTTTAGAATTAGAGACAATCCACTTCAGTTGCAAAATCATACCATGAATGATATTCCTGCATCTCTACCAATGTAGAGCACTGACCTTAGGCCTTTATAATTATAATTAATGAGCAAGCAATAATGCCAGCTGTCTATTCCACAGAACATTATATAATGAGTATGTAGCTATAGAAAATGGACACTACTTTAATTTTTGAATATTTTTCACAAACCTCATAGGTTCATAAGTTGGTACTAGGCTATCGGCCCTAGGGCCTATACAAGCCTAGCCATAACAATTCCCTAGATATTTCTTCCCACAATATTTACTTCCCTGGACCCCTGTCTAGCAGGGCAACTGACGTGATCCCTGGGGTGAATTTCCTTTCTCCCATCCAATTGTCAAGGTTCCTTTTGAAGAAGGCCAAAGAGGCGCTCTGCTTGACATGTATGGGCAGTGTGCTCCAGAGTCTGGGGAGTCTCTGGGTCAGGAACCTATCCCTCCAGCATGTTTTGTTTATTGTGATGACAAGGTTTAGATCCCTGGAGCATGTAGCTCTGAGGGATTGGGATTTCTTTAAGTGTATCATGTCCAACAGCTCTGAGTTTGACATGTCCTTGTCTGTTAAGCAGAGATTACGTCTGAGTAGATGATATTCGACAGAGTATAGCTGGAGTTTTTTAAGATGGTCAGCATAGGGCATCTGCTTTAGGCCTGTGATTCTTTTAGTGAGGTATTTCTGTGGCCTTTCCAGTTGTTGCAGGTGTCTTGAGAGGTACATACCAAATGGGGCATTGTATTCTATAATAGGTCTAATGAGAATGAGTGCAGTGGGACAATGACCTTCTTTTTTCTGGATAAAAAGCCCTTAGTGATGAGGTCTGCCACATGGAAGGATTTCCTGACTGTTGTGGTGATGTGGCTATCGAAGGTGAGACCACTGTCCACCTGTGTCCCTAAGTCTCTTATCACACTTTCGGTGTTTAGTGTACACACACCTATGTGGTAATTCACGGGTACATGTTTTTTTCCCAAAGGGGATAACTATACATTTCTTGACATTGAGCTTGAGCCCATGGCTCTGGCACAAAGCATCTGTTTCTGTAAGGCCCTTTTGTAAAGTATCCACATCATTTGGAGATTCAATAATGGCTCCCAGTTTGCAGTCATCTGCAAACTTTGTTAGCCAGAGTCTCTTAGTATTGGCCTATACTTCAGACAAGTAGATGCCAAACAAGAGTGGTCCCAGGACTGAACCCTGAGGTACTCCACTTGTCTCTTGTCTGGAGCTGGATTTGGAGTCAGCTACTTTTACAGTGTGGGTTCTGTCAGTAAGCCAGTTGGCAACCCATCAAGTGACATAGGGATTAATGCCCAGCTTATTAAGTTTATCTATGATTCCAGAGTGGGGATGGTGTCAAAGGCATTGGCAAAGTCCAGATAGGCTGTGTGGACCGCCTTCCCTTCATCTACGGCTCTGAAGACTGATTCAAAAAAGTCAATCAGGTTCAGGAGACAAGATTGGCCCTTCACGAACCCAAACTGGGTAGGGTCCAGTGTTTGAAGGCTGCCAATGTCTTTGTTTATAAGTTCCATGATAATATGTTCCATGGCCTTGCAGATCAGGCTAGTCAGATTGATGGGGCGGTAGTTCCTGGGATCCAAGGTGGATCCCCCATTGTGGAGTGGGAGCTTTGCACCACTCAGTGGGCACAAAGCCTAAGGTGAGGCTATGATTAAACATGACACTTAGGTGAGGTGCCAGTTCATTTTGTAGATCATGTAGTACACAGCCATACTCTCGAATTTAAACAAGACTGTCCTTAACAAACTCTCAATTTGCTACAACCACATTGCCAGGTTTGCCACTGGGCTGCCTTTTAGGACACATCATTGCATCAATCTAAATCAGCTTGGGTGGCTTGAACTACCCAGCCTAATCCAGTATAACCAACTTATTATGGCCTATAAAATCCTCTATAATCCGGACAATACTCCTGCACTTAAAAATATTATCATCTCCTATAACAATCCTAGACTGCTTCGATCCTCTAACAAACTACTAATTCAGACTAGCAAAATTAATAACACAGCTGGTGATTCTCTCTTTGCAAACTCTGTAAGTAGATCCTGGAACTCTCTTCCAGCTGATATTACCTTACTTTCCACCTTGGGTCAATTTAAAGCTAGACTCAAACAACATTTGTAACTTAACTGGCTATGTCAATGTATCAAGCCTGGCTAACTCTCTCTAGAATGTGTAAAAATCTGTTAACCAGTTTACTGTGTAATTTAATTTAATCCTGACTTGCGCTCAGGTTTAACTGTAACCTGTGGAACTTGTTTAACTTGCTTACTTAGTAACCTCTGTAAATAGTCTGTAATATGTAATGCTGGTATTATGTAATGCTGTATCTGCTTACCCTTGGAGCTATTTTCCCCGGGCCTCCGCTGAAAAAGGACATGCATCCAATCGGACTATCCCAGTCAACAAATGTAAAATAAAAATAAAAATAAATGTCTTCTGGTCCCATGGATGCTGTATTCTTAGCTTTGGAGAGTGCATTTTTTACCTGTGTGGCCATTATTACCGGACTTTGGCAATCTTCCGGTATTGAGATGGGCCATTTAGGGGGTGAGAGGAGGGTGAAGTTGGCACTGAATCGAACTGCCAGGATATTGGCAATATCCTTGGGATCAGTATATTTAATGTCATTCTGTTGTAGCTCAGAGCAGATCTGAGCATTGCCATTTAGATTCTTGACATAGTTATAGAATGCCTTGTGGTTGTCATTTGGAATCTTTAACAATTTTATTTTCATAACTAGCTTTGGAGGATTTTATGAGGGATCTCAGCTTCTTACTTTTCCTCTTTTCTGCAACAGTTTCTTCCTTTTGTTGTAAAGTTTGTTTATGGCAGGGGACCACCAGATTGGCTTCATTTTTCTGGAGGAGAGCATCTTGGTTCTATTTGGGATGGCACAGTTCATGCATGAGTGAATGTGCTCGTACAGTGTCTTAGTGTAGGACTCAGCAGTTGAACTTTCAGTTCCCGTCTGCATGGGTGTCATGAAGTTTGTCACTTCTGATTTGAGTAGCATGAAGTTGGCTTTGGAGAAGATTTTTATGGAGGTTTCCTTACTGGGGGGTGGGGGTGGGATATGGATGTTAAGGGTGATTAGCTTATGGTCTGACCTGACCAACGAGGGGGTGACCATAGGTGTGGAGCATTGATTTCCCATGTTGGTAATGACCAGGTCTAGGATATTGGAGCCCCTGATGGGACAATGGCTTAGTTGATCCAGGGTGTTGAAATTTATGAATTCCAAGAACCGTTGGGCAAAGGTGTTGGTACACGAGTAGTTTTCCCAGTTAATGGCAGGGTAGTTGAAGTCACCCAGTATTAGGGTGTTTGGTTGTATCTTAATATTTTCCAGTATGTTTTGAAAGGTGTAGTGAGATTCTTAGGGCAGGGGATCTGTAGCAAGCTACAATTTGGATTGCAGTCTTACCTAGTGTTAGTTGCACCTGGAGAATTTCAGACACATTGTGTTGGCCAACTAGCCTGGTGGTGTGAATATTCTTGGTGAATATGGACACTCCTCCACCTTTAGTGTTTCGATCCTGGTTTGGTGGTGGAAAAATGTGGTAAGAATTGTAGTCTGGTATTGTAGGGGTGCTTTCTGGAGCCTTGAAGCAGGTCTCAGTTACTGCACAGATATCAATGTTCTCCATTTTTAGGAGTGCCTCGAGAGAGAGTGCATTTTGAGGTTTAGACTTCTAGCATTGAGTAGCATTACCTTCAGATTTTCCATGCTTGTACCTGTTATGGTGGTGGTTTTATCCTTTGAACTTTGCCTAAAAAAGGCACTTTAGGGGTGGCAGGAGCCTTAGCCAGCACTCTGAATCCCAGGGGTGACAGGTGCAGACCATCTCTAGCAAAGCATCATAGTCTGTCGATCATGTTGTCCCAGGCAGACAGATACTGGATCCTCTTTGAAAGACACCAGAAGCTTAGCCAATTATTGAAGTCAATCATTTTGTCCTTATATTGTGGTATTATTCTTGTCGAAGGCAGGATGCTACTCAAGGCTAGGGTCATACCTGCTTGGGCTACATGATCCAAGAGCTCTTTCATTTCTCTTGTCATGTAGTCCAGGGAGGTACATCTCAAGTCATTCACTCCAACACGGACAGTGACAGAGTCATATTTGTACTTGTTGTGGAGTGACTTGAGTGCATGTGTTATGTTGCGGATCCTGGTACCCGACAGGCAGCTGACTGTAATTTTCTCCTTGTTCAGCCTGGTGAGTGGGACATCAGTGTGCCTGACTATAGAGTCACCTATGACTAGGTACATTGTCTTGCCTTATGGGCTGTTGCTGGGTGGCACACTGGTGTTGTGAGCTATGTGACACTTTGGTTGTGATTGGTGTTTGTTTGCGTTTCAGCTTCAGAGGTCCTTTTTGCTTGGGCAGGTTACAGTTAAGGGCCTCCACATATGTCGATTTAGTGTTGCTATGTGTGGGTGTTGGTGGTGTGGGTTTAGAAGGGCTATGTGTTGCTTGAGGTGTAGTGTGGGTATTAACCTTCTCCTCTTGACTGTCTAGCACAATGTTGGGTGGAGAGTTTGGCTATGTAAGTGCATCTCTCACAGGTTGTAGTGTTGGGTGGTAGGAGGAGAGGGTTGTCTGTGTACATGAGACAATTGCTGCATTGCCCCAGTATGCCCAGATTCACCAGGTGAACAGGAGAAATCACCGGAAGCTGACCCTTGGACATGCCTGGTTTGGTGCTTTTTTTGTAAAGTACAGGAGCTGTTTTCCCTTACTTTAGCAAGATACTTTGCAATTATAGGCTGTTTAGTGCCTATGATTAATTTCTTCTTATTAACAAGGAGGGTTAAGTGCTTGTATCCGTTTAAGGATTTCTAGCGCTTTCCAGCAGGTATTAGAGCAAGTACTAGTCACAGGGATGCTTAAAGGTAAGATGAAAAAAAATATTATCCTAAATACTGCAGTGTGCACTAGAGAAGTTAGATGTGAAAGTAGGTAACTTAAGTTTTACCTGTCTAAAAAGTTAAGTTTTAGTGGGGAGTCACTATTTTTAAAAACAGCAAGATAGATCAAAAGGGGGTGGTCACTTTTCTATTCTGGTACTATGGAATACAGTAGGATGGCCAATAAATTTAAATAGTTGAAGGGGAGTGATTTCACAAAATGATAATTTTGTGCTTACTCACACAAGCCAGTGAAAGCAGAGAGGAAATGAGATATATGGTCAAATTAACATAAGAGGCAGGTAACTAGAAAGAGTGGTATTTAAGAACAGAATAATAATAGGGTGCGTGGGTAGGAAAAATTTCTGCCTGACTCACAAGAGACAGAGCTGTGGTCTCTTTTGAAGTTTCAATATGCAGTTAAAAGCAGACTACAAGTAAAACACACGGTAAAGAAAACAAATCACAGTATTTAAAATATAAAAAGGCAATAAAGTAATACAAAATACAACAAATAAAAAGCAAACTAACCTTTCCTTCACAGCAAAGTGTAGCAGAGTCTGTGTGAGACTTTCCTAGTAAAGCTCTGAAATGTTTTATTTTAACCCTTAAATAGAAGGTTCAATTCCTAGCTCTACCCCCTCAGTTCACAAATGATTAACCTTAAGTGAGCTCTTCTACCTTATGTATGAGTCCTTAATTGATCAGTTCTAATTTCTGCCTGATTCACAAGAGACAGAGCTGTGGTCTCTTTTGAAGTTTTAATATGCAGTTGAAAGCAGACTGCAAGTAAAACACAAGGTAAAGAAAACAAATCACAGTATTCAAAATATAAAAAGGCAATAAAGTAATGCAAATTACAACAAATAAAAAGCAAACTAACCTTTCCTTTGCAGCAAAGTGTAGCAGAGTCTGGGTGAGCTTTTCCTAGTTATAGATTCACTTGTTTTGCTTGCTTGTTTCTGTAATAACTGATTCAAGAGAAGATACCTTTTAATTACTGACATCAGACCTTGAGCCATGATCTCAGGCCACTTTATTTACGTAGCACTGACCAAAAAGAAAAAAAGCTTTAATTACAAACTCCTGACTGTTGTGCTTTGTAATTATAGAACTCTTGTTTTGCAGCTAGATACTCACTTAAATGTGATAACAAAACTTTGTAAGAATCTTTGTCACTTCAGCATCTATAAAATTATAGATACTTGCTCCTTATAATTTGAATGCATGGACTTGGAGTTTCTTCATCAGAAATTCCAAGTGAAGAAATTATAGAACCTGTAGACATTTCTTATCATTGGACCTCATAATCCATGTGATTATTCAGAAATGATGCCAGCTCTTGAAGCTATTTAATCTCTTGACATTGCCTGTAATTAGAGCTCATGAAATCTAGAATCCTTCAGAAGGGATGCCAGTTTGTGAAGCTCTTTAACCTTGGTATATTGATCCTGTAATTACCAAACAATACTGGCAAACATTAATTATGAAGCACTACCACGTCACCTTAGGATTACTTAGTATTTTTTTTCTATACAAAATGTTGACTTTAGTTTGCTGCAGTACAAATACGGGCTTCAAAATGGTCTGCTGATACAAGGGAAAGCTGTCTGCTGCTATCACTAATGGGCCATGTTCAAGTACCAGCTAAGGAAGAAGTGGAAGAGTTAGCCTGAGTGTGGAGTCAGTATTGTGTGACCACCATGTAGCTCATTGATATAAGGAGAGAGTATAGGTAAGGCACTATAACAGTGAAATCAGCTGGAGACTGAAAGAAGTATCAGTCAACTGGCGGTTTTAACTGTGCAGCATACAAGTCTTCAAAAGTTACATTTGCAGAGACATATATTCTACTGTTTCCCTCATATATCATGGAGGATACCCAGAAGATGTAAGTTTCAAGCACAACAGACCTTAACCTAAAGGGTAAATTCTGTAATTCCTGCATGTTAATGCAGATCTGTCACAGCCTCTGTTTTCTCTGCAACAGACACCCTACGTTTATTATCCAAGAAGAGTGCACACCTACCCAATGACGTATCTCACATGCTGAGCTATGGGGAGTGTGTGGGAAAAACAGCCTGGGAACTTTGAGGAAGCATTAGAGGTAATTCTGGAGAACTATGGACTACTCATATTCTGTGCAGTAAAAGCATCAAAGGGAACATGCATACATTTACCTGATGTTTGCCAGTGTACACACATCCCTATGTCGATGAACAGTATCTGCGAACTGTGTTCTTTGTGACAGCATTTGTAAAAGGGATTGAAATGTCAAGTTCATTCTGTTCTTAAGAACTGCATAATATAGTACATATACACTCAGCATGTCATTCATTAAGTGTTAGCACCTGTGAAGGAGCAATTAACACACAACTATACACCTAACAACAACATGGGGAGGCTTGCATTCCTTTAACCCCCACTTAGGTTTAAGCAATGTGCCACCCCCTTTACAAATGGTATTATGGTTACAGATCATTTAAATTATCTTTAAATTCTGATTAAGTAAAAGACCATTTTTTAATTTTAAATCCACAATAACACTGCAGGATTTTATTTAACTGCAGCAGTAAAATGTGTACTACTACCCTCAGTGAGGTCCCTTAACAAAATACTAAGCAGTGAGCAGAAGTTCTGCTTTGGTATAAATTTTGTTTTATATGCAGAGTTTATAGGCCCACACAGCATTTTAAAGAGTGCAGGCTTTGGGTCAGGTAGACATAAATGCAAAAAAATAAAATAAATAAAAAAAAAATTATAACACAATATAAGTTTAGTATTGACAGAAGAACACTAAGCATTTGTGATTACTGAACTCTAGAAGTGTTATTTCTCCATTCTATCTAGTAACAGCAAATTTATTTAACAGAAGGCATTCTTTTTTTTTTTTTTTTTTTTTAACAGAAGGCATTCTTGAGGTATTGTAGGAGCATACAGGACTGCATCTTTAAAACTATAACACCGCTAAACAAAGATGATAGATACTAAATCTCTGTAAACCTCAAACTCAAGTCTTTGGTGGAATAATGAAATTGCATACACTAATATTTGAGATATGACATGGTTATAGAAATCTGAGTCTTGGAGTTGATTACTGTTGCAGTGTTTATTCCTCGGGAGTTGATTAGTGTTACAGTGTTTATTCCTCGGCGCTGTATTTAATGCTGTCATTATTTGCACAAGAGTGCCATTCACTGAGCTCAGGCTTTATGCTTTCAGTGCACTGATGGTAGCTCTGAGTGCTGTAAATGGACACCTTGAAGACTGAGACAGATATTAGTACAGAACTAACACTACAGCTAATAAAGAGGAGACTTCTGATATGCAATTGTTAGGTAGTGATGTTAAGTACTTTTATTAAACAACATAATGCTAGAGTCCTTGCGATTAGAGAAGTATGTTTCAGACATGGCTCTGCAACTACTATTTTCTTGGTAGTTCATTCGTCATGAAAGTTTCACCATCTTGTACCTTTTGATGTTGTTGTAGCAGTGGCTATATTTTAGTTTGTGATGTTAGACAAGTACCACTTCCTTGTTCTCTGTCCCTTTCATAGATTTTGTAAATCTTATTGCTTTATTGCATTTTCCATAATTACAAAAACTCTTTGTAGTCGCTGAGTGACTTTTACTTTCTTTTACTCAGCCTTAAATGATACCTCCACTATAAAATAAGTATAAATCAGCCATGTTGATAATCCACATTTTTGAGCATTATTGGCTGCCCGCTGATACCGCACTAATAAGTCCAAATAAGGGTGCAACAAATCAGCTGGTAGCATAGTCAGGCTTGCTGATAAAATTGCAACATTAAAGAACAGTGTGGCATTGTGCCATAAAGAATGAGTCCACTGAAACATTTTTATTAGTCATGCAACAATTTATTGTAGTGCATGAAACACTATGATTATTCCCTGAAATGAAGAAAAGATAGACGGATACCAAATCATAAAAGTCAGGGGTGCTTAACAAAAGCTTGTTAAAGACACCCTAAGTAAAGGTAAGATTGAGTCTCATGCTAGGAATTTAGAACAGACAGGTGCTGTCAACAAAAACAGTGGCATAAGGTAAATCAGCATTTAAAAGCTGTTAGAATTTCTCTCTGAAGCACAAATTGAAAGTGTGGTAGAATAAAGTGTTTAACAGATTTTAAAAGCTGTTTTACTTTCTGCAATTGAAGCACTTCACTTCTACCTGCCATGCCTGTCAACTGCCCTGATTTTGTAGAGTATTCCTGATTTTCCTTCACATTTGTGTCCCGTCTCCCATAAAATGTTTGATTTTCTGGTAAATCACTGAGAATTACTGTCAGCCAGTCAATAATGCTAGATAACAGATGTTTATTGTTCAGATAATGATGTAAAACATGTTGCTCTTTTAACTTTCTAAGGGAATTAGTAGCTGATTTGATCCTTTGTCCTGACATTATTTTTGTCAGAAAGCTGATAGGTATGCTACTTTCTGTCTGAGAGTGTTTGTTTAAGTGATTTACTATCTTTGAAAAACTGGTCCAATGCTTTGCATTCCTACACTTTTATTTTCCTTTTTCTGTTTTTTTCTGTAACTACTAATACATGGAGCAGATAAAGTTCAATGCACTACAACAACATTTTGATCAGGTCTTTTTGTTATGTGTTCATCTTTTGAGGTGAATTTCTCAGCATCCATGGCTCAATACATAATAAGCACAGTCATAATCCACTGTATCTCCCATGATACCTTGATGAGGGGAGGTTTGCTGATATTTTTACAGAAATTTCCCTGTTTTGGCCAGATCTCTTTATTGGGATAATAATCTGCTATGGGACTTCTATTTCCTTTGGTTCAGCCTTATTTGTATATATATATATATATATATATATATATATATATATATATATATATATATATATATATATATATATATATATATATATATATATATATATATTAAAGTGAATGCACATTGGGTTTTTGATAAGGTGAGTGTCTCAGAGTTTAGTTATACCTTTTGTTCATATTATGCTGATGATCATGTAGGAGGGTAAAATGGCTCTTTAACCATAAAGGCTTGCTGGTATGTATGCATTCTTAGAGATCTGTACATCACTGCAAATTAATGAGATAGTCTGTTAAAACATTTATTTAGCTTAGAACTTCCTACTAAATTGCAACAGTGAAGTCTTAGAAAGATAATATCCAGTTGTAACAGGAATGCACAAGTATTATTTAATAAATGACAGAGTAAACTTACAATAAGTCTATTATATAATGAGAAGAGACATTTGAGTACCATAGATGTATCTAGACAATAGATGACAACACTGAATATACAGATATAATTAGTAAAACAATATTTATGAAATATCATGACAAGTATTCCCCACCAAGTTAACAAACAAACAAATGATGGAAAGTTATACATATTTTATTCTTAAGCATTATGAGCACACTCTGAAAAAACATTGTCCAGCATGTACTATATTAATTCTGATGTGGAAAATGTTTTAGAAGTATTAATACAGAGTTGTATATAAGGCCAGGAGATGCCCTTTATTTGTTAAGTTTTGTAAGAGAGAAGCTTTTAAAACCACACATTTTATTGGCAGTTCTAATTTCTCATAAAGAGTAGTTCAGATGTTTGCCAATGAATTATTTAAAGACAGCTTCACCAGGAATATTTTAAGGTTGCTATTTGCTGACTGGAGCATACCACTCTAGGACACAACGTATTTTAGTACCGGAGCATACCACTCTAAGACACAACGTATTTTAGTACCGGAGCATACCACTCTAAGACACAACGTATTTTAGTACCAGAGCATACCACTCTAAGACACAAAGTATTTTAGTACCGGCGCATACCACTCTAAGACACAACGTATTTTAGTACCAGAGCATACCACTCTAAGACACAAAGTATTTTAGTACCGGAGCATACCACTCTAAGACACAACGTATTTTAATATCGGAGCATATCACTCTAAGACACAACGTATTTTAATACCGGAGCATATCACTCTAAGACACAACGTATTTTAGTACCAGAGCATACCACTCTAAGACACAACGTATTTTAGTACCGGAGCATACCACTCTAAGACACAACGTATTTTAGGACCAGATCATACTACTCATGATGTATTTTAGTAGGCTGTAAGACAGAGAGGCTGGTAACTGGAAGAAGAGAGACAACATTTTCTCTCTTTTTTTTCTTTTTGAAATAGAGATCAACAAAAAAGGTTGGGTGTATCACAATAATGAGGTATCATCAAAGTTTTGCAAAGTTTAATAAATCTGATACATTTAAATTGCACTTCCTCTAGCCTAGCAGCTGCCTCACTCATATTTGGGAGAAGACCTAAAGTGTACCATTCAGTACTCAGATCATATATCCTGGTCTTCCTGCACTAACAATTTATTTCTTGATCTTTATTCATGTTTTTAAACTTCTTACATAAATGCATTTATCTGTGGCAGGGAGATGGATATCAGAATTTACAGACCACAAAACTACCAAGAAAAGCACTTAAACTATTAAAGAGCATACCAGTGGAGCACATACACTGTGAATGAGGTGAGTGTACCTCAACTATGAAACCACACTGGAATTCTGTTATTTATACATCATGGGAGGAAAATTATTTGCATTGGACACTACAGTTGAAATTCTTGAGAACTGGTGTTTTGGAGGTTTGTACAATAACTGCCTATATCTACAAGTATGTAAAATTAATGCATTTGACTAATCATAGTTGTATAACCTTGAGTGTTCATAGGTTATTACTAGGCTAACTGCCATTGTGTGCCATTTTAAATCTAGCCAATTAAACCATGCAAGAGTCAAATCCTGCACCTTGTGTATGAAAGGTAAACACCTTAACCATTACACCAATATCCCTTTACCGCTAGAAAAGACTTAGTAATGACTTCTCATTATTCTTCATGTATCACTGAATCACATGAAATGGTCAGTTACAATGTTCCTTTTTTTCTTCCCCTTCCTGCAGCTGACCACCAGCTACCTTCTTCTCCTCATTCACCACCAGACGTGCCACAGCCTTTCCTGGGCTTAACCCAGCCCACATCTAGGATGAGTGAGGAGACAGAGGACACTGGTGCAACATCACACTAGTCACACTGCTGCTCTAACATCCTCCCCCCTCTGTAAACCTCAACAGTATAAATATTATAGACCACGTATCGAGTATAAAAAGCATATATCTTTTTAAAAAAAGTATTATAATGTAATGTTACTACCAGTAATAGGAAACATGGGATGGCCAAGTGTGGTCAGTGTTCTTAGTGCCCAAATATTCTAGTAAGAGACAAAGTTACAGTGTATTGCATTCTGTAATACATGCCCAGCTTTTTATATGGGCAAACCTCTAGGAAGTTAAAAGAGAGGATTTATGAACATTTGTCAGACATTAGGAAATGCAAGAAGACAAATGCCTTATATAGGCATATTGCAGAATCTTCTATGATTTTTTTTTAATTTATTATCATTGAGCAGGTGGTGAATGATCCAAGGGGTTATATTGTTGCTGACCGTTTGGACAAAAATGAACTAAAGTGGCAATTATTACTGAATGCTACATGCCCCCCTGGGTTAAATGATGCATGTTCCATCACTGCAGTTTTGAAGTTAAAGCAATTAGAAGTTTGATATATGTTTACACTTTTAATATATTTATACACTGTCGGTTTCTTTTAATGCCTTGGTATTTCCGTTTTATGGCCTTTTAGTGACTTGATTTTTCATTGGTTAGTGTTAACAAGGCACTTTAATTGGCAGGTGTTTTTTTTTATATTTACATGACGTGTGAAATTGTGTTTGATTATTTGTTTCTGAAGAAGATCCTATGCATCAGAAACAAAAGTGCTCAACTTCTTTCTTTAATAAATAGTTTTTTATATACCTGGTGGCATTGTCCTTTTGGCTGTTGCCACATGGGATTGTAAGAATTATATGTATACACTTATGTGCTTGTGCAACCACCTGAACAAGTGGTATATATACACACACACACACACACACACACACACACACACACACACACACACACACACACACACGGTCTATTGCTCACTTTAATCCTCCCAAAATTCAGTCCCTCCAGCCTCCATGCTGCTAGTTGATCATGTGTCATCTGGGGCACAGTGAGAGCTTTATAACTTTGCACCACTGGCCTGGCTCCAGTTTCGGTACATCTCCCCCAGTGGCCATGTATCTTGCTTCAATGCTGACTATCATAGACTTCATTGACTTGTTTAATATGAGCTTTCAGCTAGATTTGCTTCAGGACAAAAATTGTCAGGATTGCACAACTCAGTAAACCACTGAATGTGCACAGTTTTGTTGTAAAAGCTGCAGGCATAGACATGAATGACAGACTTACAAAATATCAGTAGAGATGAACAGTGTATAATATGGGTATAGCTGTGACCTGCTTTTATTATAATTCTGAGGATTTCTGTATAAATGTTGTGGATTAAGAGGAACATCACCAAGTTATTTTAGTATGTAAACAATACATATTCACTAACTATTGCAACATAATGTTTACTGTGTGCAGTGTGACTTTGATAGTGTGTGATGTCTGTGTAAGTCCTGGAGTTTGAGATGACTGAATGATATTAAGTCCAAATAATACTGCATTTCAATTTAGGCTCTACGCTGAATCAGGACAGTACAGAAAAATAAATACAGTAAAAGCAAAATATCATCTGTTGTATTTATATAAAACAGGGCATAAATCTCTTTTACACATTGTAGCACTTTATTAGATCATTCTTGAACTTGAATGGAATTTGTATACAACACAATCATTAATTATTTAACCAACCAAAGTATATCAAAGGTCTCCTTATCAATAAAAAATTCACAGAAACTTTGTTTTCATCTATGGCTGGTACATGATAAGCTTGGATAAATAGTTGTCAATCTATCTGCTTTTATTCCAATAAACCACTAGTCTCCACATCTAAAATTGAGTTTTAACACATCTAAGCACATCATAAATATCCTTTGTAATTCATGCACACCACCAACTGTTTAAAGCCTTTTTCATTAAATCTGCTTTACAGCATAGATGTGTGCATACATTCACTTTTGCAATTTTCTGATTGTTTTTCACACACAAAAATGACATGCAGTATATTTGGTTACATATTCTATGATATATTACATTCTGCATATGTGAATAGCTTGCATTGCATCCCTGTAACTTGGTCCTCAAACAGATTCTTCAAGGATATGCATGTGTGTGTGTGTGTGTTTGTGTGTGTGCTTGTGTGTGTGTGTGAATATATATCTATCTCTCTCTCTCTCTCTCTCTATATATATATATATATATATATATATATATATATATATATATATATATATTAAATCACCGATATACTTAAAAAAGCGAACGGTGATTAATCGACCCTATGTAAGCTTTTTTCAAGGAAAAAAAAAATCACTGTTCCCACAAAAAAAAAAAAATGAATTTAAACATTACATTAAGTGAGGGGCTTTGCCCCCCCGCATCCCGCTAGTTAAATATACCAACTCAGAGACCGCACTACAGTGCCAAAAATGGCAAGGTACCGAAGCGGCCAAGCAAATTCTTTCTAACAGCCGTTTTGATATTTTCCATTTTCTGCCTTTTAAGTTCGACCAAGACGCATTCAAAAGAATGCATTTTGGTCTTCTAATATAGATCCATACATATATATATATATATATATATATATATGTGTGTGTGTGTGTAGATATAGATATAATACTTCTCACCAATCAGCACCACCAAAACCTTATCTCAGACAGTATGTGCCACTTATTCAAAATTGTAGACTGTTTTCCATATCCTAAAAATAGTCACTTTTTAGGCAATCTTATTCATATCTTGCAGTCGCATTTATCCAGAATCACTGTCTTTTCTTCATCTATCAAGAAATAAGGTTTAAAATATCCTGCCTGTCTCCCCCCCCCCCTCTTTTATGAGTTGCTCTATTTTCACACATGTATCACACCTAAATAGGAAGTGCATTATAGCGTCTTGGTTTCTCTTTATATTCGGTAGTTAACAGAGGTATACATTTCATTTGAAATGTTATCCCGTTGTGTTTGTTAAAACATGGATGCATACTGATTCCATGGAAATAAACATTATTTTCTTTTAATTTTCTTAGTATATGTTTTTGCTACTAGTTTTCCTTGGTTGCCTCTTTACAGCAGTTTTAACCAAATCCGTTGTGGATTGCTCACTCAAGAAAAAAAACTTACAAATACTAATGAAGAAACAAAGATGTGGATGTAATTTTTGCAGTTATGTTTCTGACAATTTACAGTAAATGTACCAAAAGTAAAAGAACTCTGAAGATTATGTACTCTACACATACTGACTATATTTTAATAACACAGATCTTTAGAGTAAGACCTTTTTATCAGGTAGTTTTAACAAACTAAACTTGTTTTATAGTAAGTATACAATTGTCTTAGAAAGCACGAACTACAGAAACATGGTTTATTTTAGAAAACAGAATTAGATTGATTTAAATATATAGGTGGGGCTCTGTAAGGCAGAAACATACACAGAGAAGACTCATTTGTGTAAAAAAAATGTTTTTACAAAACACCTGCTGGGAATTGTTTTGTTGTATTTTTCATCAAAAGAATAATGTTTAAGCAATAAGTCTGTAACTATTATTTACTCTTATAGCAGTTGTAAAAGTAAAGTATTTTATTCTATTTTTATCAATATAAAATGCTGTATATTGCCTCAACATAATAAAAAAAAACTGCAAAGTAAGAATACTTCACCTCATTCCAGCTAAAACCAGCTTTAATTGTTTATTAGCACTTCTGAAAGCACGTATTAAACCAAAGCAACTGACTTTTTATGAAGTGTAAAATGCTAAATGTCATTTCCCATGATTCTCTGTTTTGCTTGAATTAGGTGAACTTTGACTCAATTGTTTTCAGTGCTTGTGCTTCTACATGAGCTTGTGAAAGTGGTATAATTTTAATTAATAGCAATTTATGTACCAGTAACTTTGATGAATGGTTCATTTATCAGCATCTGTTTAATCTATACAATTTGGTTGACTAAACAGGCATGCAAGATCAACAATCTGCAGGTAGGTGAATAGGTCTTTGCCTCCAAGGATTGTGTGATCTCAGAGTTAGAATATATAGTTAGCAGGGGGGTTGTGGGGAAGGGGTGCAATTTTCTTTGTGTTTTTGTTTAAGTTTTTCATGAGTCAAGCTTAATTCTCACTGAATGAATAGTAGTGTGTTGATGTACATAATAATCAATTTTTTGACATTATGCATGTCAACATAAATGGTTTCAATCAGTTTAAGCATAGCCATGCTCTGTGTGTGTGTGTGTGTGTGTGTGTGTGTGTGTGTGTGTGTGTGTGTGTGTGTGTGTGTGTGTATGTGTGTGTGTGTGTGTGTGTGTGTGTGTGTGTGTGTGTATGTATTACATTCCTGTGATGATATTAAAATGCTGTACATTGTTTCTCTATAATAATAAACAAGGCACCTTATCCCATAGCATAAAGAAACAAAGAGTTGGCTATAGTCCAGGTGAAACAGGTGTGATTAGCAGAATAGCTGTCTGTCTGAATATTGACACTGATTGTCTGAAAGTACTTTTGAAAACATTGTACATTCCTTTCTCTCAAGAGCAAAATGCTGTATGTTGCTTCCACATGATCTTTTTTGTTTCCATTAAGAATGTAAAATCAGATTAATTAATATAATAACACATCTGGCCAGATTTCTGAAAGCAATTTACTGTTTGTAAAGACCAAAATGCTGTATATTACACTCTAGTGAGCATTTCTGAACATGCATGTATAACTGTTAATGTTCATGTACAGCTTCAGTGCTGGCCAACATTTAAAATTTACTAAAGTTCCTTTATTTAGGTTGTGGTAACTGGCATGTAGCAGTGAAAATGTACAACATTGGCCCTGAAGGAGAAATAAGGAAAGTGAGAGAGAGAGAGAGAGAGAGAGAGAGGGAGATGAACCTTAATTATATATACTATGCAACTACTAATAAGAATAATTCTATTTACATTCACAACAAGTCCATAGGTACAATTTTTTATATTATTTTATTTATTTATTTATTGACATTTGTTAACCGGGTTTGTCCAACTGGGCTTGTGGCCCATTTTCAGTGGAGACCCAAGGAGAAAAGCTCCAGTAGTACTTTTTTAAACAAGTACAATTTTAAACAATATTGATATAATAGCAGTTATAGCAAAATAAATCACATATGTGGGGTTACATGCATAAAGTTAAAGTTGCATTAAAAAGAAGCTTAGTAACATAATTTTACATTGATATAGTTCAATAGGTCAACAATAAAAAGTTTTTGTTTGTACAAAATTATGCAAATGCATAGTAAACACATTGGAGAGAGAGGTGTAATGAGGTACTAAGTATGGACCTTTTGAGGGTACATATAGGGGAAGGAAGACTAGGTGGGGTCATGGCAAGGGCAGGTCCTGGAATTGAGAAGATAAGCTTTTAGTTCATTTTTAAAGTGTGAAGTGTAGGAGATTGAATGTAAGTCAAGGGGAAGTTTGTTCCAAGCATGGCCAAGGGAGTGTCTGTAGAGTAGTTTGCCTACTGACCTTTTTGGGTGGTAGACATCAAGTAATTGTTGGTTATAAGTATGGAGGGTCCAGGATGGGATAAAAATGGAGATTAAGGAAGACAGAGATGGACAGAAGGAGGTTTTATAAAGAATAGAGTGTAGCATTTGAAATTGATAAGAGAGCAGAAATTGGATAAGTTCAAGCCATTAAAGAGAGTTTAAAGAAATGCAGTGGTGTGAGCTGTATGGGGAGTTAGTAATGAATTTGGCTATTTTATGGTAAGTCTGTTGGCGTTTGTTTAGAGTGGAGGCCTGTATATTGGTAAGAACTGGGGCAGTGTATAAAAGGCAGGGGAGGAGAAGTGCCTGGCCCAGGGTAAGTCTAGATTCAGGGGTTAGGAATTTTTTGTTCCAATATAGCAGACCTAGTTTCTGGTTTGTTTTTTTATATACTGGATTATGTGTAGGTTGAACTTTAGTTTGTCATCGATAATGACCCCTAGGAGTTTTGTGTGGGTATCAGGTTGGCTAGTTGTATTGTTAGAAGAGGTAATAAAAAAGGAGGTTTTGTGATGAGAAAGAGAACGGGGAAGGAAAAGTAGGAGTTTGGTCTTTTTGGGATTTAGGATCAGTAGGTTGTGAGAGAGCCATTGTTCAGTGGTTAGTAGGGCTTGTTGGGTCAGGGAGTGCAGTTCAGGAATGTTATTTGAGATGGATATAAGTGTAGAGTCGTTGGCATACTGAATAAGGGAGTATTTTTTGCATGAGGTGTTAAGATCATTGGTGAAGATGTTAAACAAAAGGGGTCCCAAGATGGAGCCTTGGGGAACACCAGTGGAGATGGGAAGGAAAGGTGAGAAGGATGAGAGACATTTGACAGATTGTTCCCTACCAGATACGTAAGTATTAAACCAGGCAAGTACGGAGGGGGATAGGTGGAGATTTGCGAGTTTGGATAGTAGTAGAGGATGAGAGACAGTATCGAAGGCTTTGGAGAGATCTAGGAAGAGACAGAAAATGGGTTTATTGTTATCTAAGGCCTCTGTGATGATATGAATGAAGGAGAGGAGGGCAGTGGTGGTGCTGTGGTGAGGACAAAATCTATGTTGGGTGGGGGTAAGTGGTGCATGAGGAGGTGATTGAGAAGCTGCAAGTGAATACATTTTTCTAATATCTTGGAGAGGGGGGGACAGAATAGCAATGGGTCAGTAGTTTGAGGGGTCAGTAGAGTTTCCACCTTTATGAAGAGGGATAGTAAAGAAAGATTTCCAAAGGGTGAGGACAGTTGATTCTAGAAAAGATCGATTAATTAGTATAGATATAGGATAGGCAAGTGAGTCAGCAGCAAGTGTGAGGAATGTAGGAGATAGATTGTCAGTGGAAGGAGAGCAAGATTTTAGCTTGAGTAGTAGAGATTTGATGTAAGTAATGGGAACTGGCTCAAAAGAAAACAAAGTTGTGTTAGTGGGACTTGGAGAGGTGGGTGCCAAAGTAGAGTTTGGCTTAGAGGTTACCAGATTTTGGATGGAAGAGATAAAGTGTTTATTCAGGAGGGTAGCTGTTTCCTGAGAGGAAGAGTTAGGTTATGGGGAGGGATTAGAGGGCTTTCCAGGATAGAGGATGTTGTTGAGAGTTGACCAAAATTTTCGAAGATTGGATTTGTTGTTAAGCTGAGCAGAGCTATGGTATAACTTTTTGTCATTAGTTGTATGTTTTTTTGCAAGGTTCCTCAGTTGCCTGTATTTTTGAAGAAGAGGTGGTTGTTTAGTTTTAGTCCAGGTTTTCCAAGCACTATCTTTTTGTTTCATAAGGGACCTAGTCTCCTTGGAGAGCCAGGGAGCATGATTTGATTTTACTCTGATCTTCCCAGAGGGAGCTAAGGAGTTTAGATTACTCATGAAGATGCTATTGAAAGGGCTTACAGCATCATTTAGGGGGAGGTGTTTTAGGATGGACCAATCTATGTTGTGGAGAATGGAGTTAAATTGGGATGAATTGAAAGTCAATAGTTTTCTACAGTCTTTGATAAGGTGGGTTTAGGAACATGGGAGTAGTGTCTTAAGCTGGTGGTAGGGAGAAGATCACTGAGGGAGTCAGGTAAGGTGGTGGGATTGTGGTATTGGTGGGGGGAATTGGTAAGGATCCAGTTTATGATGGAGCTGGAGGTGTAATTTTTATGGAAGCGAGTGTGAGATGTTTTAAGTTGGTGGAAGCCATGTAGGTGGATACTGAGTTGGGGGGAGTCTGTTGTGAGTTTGGACCAATCAATGTTGACATCACCAAGGATAAGTGTCTCATATGGCATGTTGTGGGAGAACCAGGACAGGATGTTTTCAAGAATGGGCAGATTGTTACCAGGAGAAAGGTAGATAGAGGCAATTGCAAGATTTTTTGTGGGGATTCAGATGGCAGTTAAGGATGATGATTTCAGCTGGGAGGAAGTCAGGAATTGGGGAAGGGTAAGGCCATGCCACCCCCTTTTTTACAGGTCTATCAGATTGGAATATATTATAACCTGGTAGGAGTATTTCACTATTTGAGATTTGTGGCTTGAACCAGGTTTCATATAGGGAGAGGATGTGATGGGTATTGAGAGCTATCCATGAGTGCAGGTCAGTAACTTTATTTGCTAGACTCTGAATATTCAATGAGTAAATAGTTAAGCATTTGAATGGAGATGATTGTTGTGACTGAGGTTGGTGACTGTTAGAGGAGTAAGATGGGGGCAGTGTAGAGGTAGTTTTGGGGAGAGTGAAGGTGGGTAGAGAAGAGGGGCCAGGGTTGGGATGGATATCTCCAGAACAAAGTAGGTTTTTAATGAGGAGATAGTGTGTAGTAGATGCTAGATGGAATTTGTATAGCTTTGACTTAGCTTTGGTGGAAGGTTTAAAAACCTGTATTATGGATAGTTTATACTTCCACGGTGGTGCAGCGGTAGTGTTGTTGCCTCACAGCAAGAGGTTCTCCCATTCGATTCTCGGCTTGGGTTGGGAGTGCCTTCTGTGTGGAGTCTGCATGTCCTCCCCATGGTCGAGTGCACATTCGAAAGACATGCGTTGAATGGGTGTGCCTTCGTTGAAGGTTGGGTGTCGGGCTGGCAACCCAACACCACAAAAAACAACTGCCAATCATTAGCGGACCGGAGTTCCACTGTGGCTACCCCTAACCGGGAAAAGCCGAAAGACAAACAACAACAATAACAACATTATGGATAGTTTATATAGACTTGAGGAAGAGGTAGTAAAGATATTAGGGGAGATAATAAATGATGAAGTGGTTGGATATATGTTGTATGAGTGAGACGTCAGTGAACATAGGAGTGGGTCAGAGAGATTGGAGTGGTAAGAGGTGTAGATAGAGAAAATAAGGAGTAGTGTAGAAGATATTAGAAAATAATACATGGAATAAAATATGGTCAGAGTAGGTAGGAACAGTGGTACAGAGGAAGTGGTGTTGACACGACTGACAGATTAGTAAGGTGGTTGTGGCAATAGGCAGGAAGTGGAATTGTAGTGGCTAGTGGGACAGGAAGGGGAGGGATAGTTAAGTATAAAGGTAATTGTAATGGGGTGGGTGGGAATGGGAGTAGGGTAGGGGAGTGAAGTGAGCTCGAGCAAAGCAAGGGCGAATGGAGCGGGGCTAGCACCCTAGTCAAGATGAAGTCAGAGAAACAATCAGAAAAAGATAGTGAAAAACTAGCTTGAGAGACAAGGATATAAAGTTTCTAAAGATATAGTCACCAGAAATAAATAAAAAAGAAATAAAATATGAGCAGAAGTAAGCTTAAAAAAGGACACTGGCCTCAAGCTACACAAGTAGATTTACTTGAAGCAAACCTAGTGCTGTATAGTTAAAATAAGCAACAATAGATAGGGGATTTGGAGAGGGGGAAGAGAGGTCTTACTAGCAGCTAAAAGCAGGGCAAAAAAACAAAAAGAAACATTAATATGTAAGGGTCTGAAGACAGTAAAATAGGGCAGGTGCACAAACAAAGGCAGTTAGGAGTGAGGCTAGAAATGAATTCAGGGAAGGGTAAAGTACAGAACAGAAAAATATACACAGAAACAGTATGTGGATAGTTGGTGACCAAAGAGAAAGGATATGAGCTGCTGGCGTCTGCTTTTCATGGCGACTAGGAAAAAAACATTGTAAATTCCTGTTGTGCTTATAAATTCTAACATTAATTAAAAGAGTAGCTTATCATGTAGTAGTTATTCACTGGGACACATACTTCAGTGGTATTATTTTAAGCTTAAAATGGTGGCTTCCAGACTGATGGTTAGAGTTGCAGGGTATCTGTTAAGGTCCTAAAACCTGTGTTGCCTGTACTGTGGCCAGGAGAAAACCACAGGGAAAAATCCACTAGGGTTCAGTGGTATTATTTTAAGCTTAAAATAGTGGCTTCCAGACCGATGGTTAGGGTTGCAGGGTATCTGTTAAGGCCCACAAACCTGTGTTGCCTGTACTGTGGCCAGGAGAAAACCGCAGGGAAAAATCCACTAGGGTTCAGTGTTATTATTTTAAGCTTAAAATGGTGGCTTCCTGACCGATGGTTAGAGTTGCAGGGTATCTGTTAAGGTCCTCAAAGCTGTGTTGCCTGTACTGTGGCCAGGAAAAAACTGCAGGGAAAAATCCACTAGGGTTCAGTGGTATTATTTTAAGCTTAACATGTTGGCTTCCAGACAGATGTTTAGAGTGGCAGGGTATCTGTTAAGGTCCTCAAACCTGTGTTGCCTGTACTGTGGCCAGGAGAAAACCACATGGTAAAAATCCACTAAGGTTCAGTGTTATTATTTTAAGCTTAAAATGGTGGCTTCTGGACCGATGGTTAGAGTTGCAGGGTATCTGTTAAGGTCCTCAAACCTGTGTTGCCTGTATGTGGCCGGGAGAAAACCACATGGAAAAATCCACTAGGGTTCAGTGGTATTATTTTAAGCTTAAAATGGTGGCTTCCGGACCGATGGTTAGAGTTGCAGGGTATCTGTTAAAGTCCTCAAACCTGTGTTGCCTGTACTGTGGCCAGGAGAAAACCACAAGGAAAAATCCAATAGGGTTCAGTGTTAATATTTTAAGCTTAAAACGTTGGCTTCCAGACCGATGGTCACAGGTGCAGGTCATCTGTTAAGGTCCACAAGCCTGTGTTGCATGTACTGTGGCCAGGAGAAAACCACAGGGAGAAATCCACTAGGGTTCAGTATTATTATTTTAAGCTTAAAATGGTGTTTTCTGGACCGATGGTTAGAGTTGCAGGGTATCTGTTAAGGTCCTCAAACCTGTGTTGCCTGTACTGTGGCCAGGAGAAAACCGCATGGAAAAATCCACTAGGGTTCAGAGGTATTCTTTTAAGCTTAAAATGGAGGCTTCCAGACCAAAGGTTAGAGTTGCAGGGTATCTGTTAAGGTCCTCAAACCTGTGTTGACTGTACTATGGCCAGGAGAAAACCACAGGGAAAATCCATTAGGGTTCAGTGGTATGATTTTAAGCTTAAAATGGTGGCTTCTGGACCGATGGTTAGAGTTGCAATGTGTCGGTTAAGGTCCTCAAACCTGTGTTGCCTGTACTGTGGCCAGGAAAAAACTGTAGGGAAAAATCCACTAGGGTTTAGTGGTATAATTTTAAGCTTATAATGGTGTCTTCCTGACTGATGGCTAGAGTTGCAGGGTATCTGTTAAGGTCCTCAATCCTTTGTTGCCTGCATTGTAGCCAGGAGAAAACTGCAGGGAAAAATCCACTAGGGTTCAGTGGTATTATTTTAAGCTTAAAATTGTGACTTCCGGACCGATCGTTAGAGTTGCAGGGTATCTGTTAAGGTCCTCTAACCTGTGTTGCCTGTACTGCAGCCAGGAGAAAACCATAGGGAAAAATCCACTAGGGTTCAGTGGTATTATTTTAAGCTTAAAATGGTGCTTCCAGACTGATGGTTAGAGTTGCAGGGTATCTGTTAAAGTCCGCAAACCTGTGTTGCCTGTACTGTGGCCAGGAGAAAACTGCAGGGAATAATCCACTAGGGTTCAGTGGTATTATTTTAAGCTTAAAATGATGGCTTCTCGACCGATGATTAGTGTTGCAGGGTATCTGTTAAGGTCCTCAAACCTGTGTTGCCTGTACTGTTGCCAGGAAAAAAACACAGGGAAAATTCACTAGGGTTCAATAGTATTATTTTAAGCTTAAAATGGTGGCTTCTGGACTGATAGTTAGAGTTGCAGGGTATCTGTTAAAGTCCTCTAACCTGTGTTGCCTGTACTGCAGCCAGAAGAAAACCGTAGGGAAAAATCCACTAGGGTTCAGTGTTATTATTTTAAGCTTAAAATGGTGCTTCCAGACTGATGGTTAGAGTTGCAGGGTATCTGTTAAAGTCCTCAAACCTGTGTTGCCTGTACTGTGGCCAGAAGAAAACCGTAGGGAAAAATCCACTAGGGTTCAGTGGTATTATTTTAAGCTTAAAATGGTGCTTCCAGACTGATGGTTAGAGTTGCAGGGTATCTGTTAAAGTCCTCAAACCTGTGTTGCCTGTACTGTGGCCAGGAGAAAACTGCAGGGAAAAATCCACTAGGGTTCAGTGGTATTATTTTACGCTTAAAATTATGGCTTCTGGACCAATGATTAGTGTTGCAGGGTATCTGTTAAGGTCCTGAAACCTGTGTTGCCTGTACTGTGGCCATGAGAAAACCACAGGGAAAAATTCACTAGGGTTCAGTAGTATTATTTTAAGCTTAAAATGGTGGCTTCTGGACCGATGGTTAGAGTTGCAGGGTATCTGTTAAAGTCCTCAAACCTGTGTTGCCTGTACTGTGGCCAGGAGAAAACTGCAGGGAAAAATCCACTAGGGTTCAGTGGTATTATTTTAAGCTAAAAATGGTGGCTTCCCGACCGATAGTTAGAGTTGCAGGGTATCTGTTAAAGTCTTCAAACCTGTGTTGCCTGTACTGTGGCCAGGAGATAACCGCTGAGAATAATCCACTAGCGTTCAGTGGTATTATTTTAAGCTTAAAATTGTGGCTTTTGCACGGATGGTTAGAGTTGCAGGGTATCTGTTAAGGTCCTCAAACCTATGTTGTCTGTACTGTGGCCAGGAGAAAACCGCAGGGAAAAATCAACTAGGGTTCAGTGGTATTATTTTAATCTTAAAATGGTGGCTTCCAGACCAATGGTTAGAGTTGCTGGGTATCTGTTAAGGTCCTCAAACCTGTGTTGCCTGTACTGTGGCCAGGAGAAAACCACAGGGAAAAATCTACTAGGGTTCAGTTGCATTATTTTAAGCTTAAAATGGTGGCTTCTGGACCGATGGTTACAGTTGCAGGGTATCTGTTAAGGTCCTCTAACCTATTTTGCATGTATTGTGGCCAGGAGAAAACCGCAGGGAAAAATCCACTAGGGTTCAGTGGTATTATTTTAAGCTTAAAATGGTGGCTTCTGGACCGATGGTTAGAGTCAGGGTATCTGTTAAGGTCCTCAAACCTGTGTTGCCTGTACTATGGCCAGGAGAAAACTGCAGGGAAAAATCCATTAGGGCTTACACAGAGCAGCAGATGCTCAGCAGCAAGAGGGGGAAAGATGGTTTAAAACTTAATTATTTCACTTAAAAATTGTCTCAGTGTTTGAGATTCTATTGTGTTTCTGTATATTGTAATTATGAGTATGTCTGTGTGTGTGTGTGTGTGTGTGCATGTGTGTGTGTGTGTGTGTGTGTGTGTGTGTGTGTGTGTGTGTGTGTGTGTGTGTGTGTGTGTGTGTAGATGTATATGTGTCCATGTATTTGCGTGTGTGTGTGTGTGTGTGTGTGTGTGTGTGTGTGTGTGTGTGTGTGTGTGTGTGTGTGTGTGTGTGTGGAACTGATCAGTTTCACAGTGGCACAGTGAATTTTGCATGTGTTTTTGAGTGTGCATGCATGTGAGTGATATGGAAGAAGAACCGTGGCAGGGCTAGTCATCCAGCAGTGTGAACCTTGGCTCTAGATGACTGTCACTGTTGAAATGACACCCTGACCCCATGTGACAATGAGAAAAAGGGGTTGTAAATGGATGAATGGATGGATGATCATTTTCATTAGGGAAGGCATAACCCTGGGAGGGGAGCAGGAAAAGCATGCATTTATCATAATATTTAAAATACTGCAATTTGTTGTATATTTTTGCACTGGTTCTTCCAGTTATTTTGATTTACCATGTATATTAAATGGCTGATCAGTAATTTACCTTTAACGATTTTTGATAATTGAAACTACCTGTAAGAATTGTGTTTTCACATCAGCTTAATTATTGGAATTAAGGAAGGAAGTTTTCAGTTTCACTAGTAGACCTGCATGGTGTTTTCTAATTTCCTGAAATACTTTATAAACTATTGCGCTGGACAATTATAATACATAAAATTTTTAACTTAAATTTTTTTGTTCTTAGAAGTATAGCTTTAAAATGATCATTTAAGTATTCAATAACTTCTATCACTTCCTTTTGGCCTATCTCAATGAAACAAGGTGAATCCACATGTCTCTGATATCCCTCCTCTGTCTCTATACCAGATTTCTGGTACAGTACACATTTCAACATCCTCCAAGTAAAGAAAGTCCCCAGAACTGCACAATTACTGCTAAAATGTGATTTTCACCATAGACGTTCTTGTTTAGATCTTTCATCAATTTCTTTTGTTCTAGAATATTAGATAGACTAAAAAAACACGGATAGTATAGAACACATCCTATTCATTACCTATCCTATTTGTTCTTTCTTCTACTCAGTCATTCCCTAGGAAGTTTGTCAAGGATTAATTATGCATGACTCCTTCCAAAATAGCACTTGTTTCAATAAGTAGGTAAGTAGCAGGCAATAAAAACCACAATATGACTCAGATAAAATTAAGTGTGAAAAATGGCGCATAGCTATATATTATCAATGAACTCCTTGAATTTCAGTTTGTCAAATCTTGCAGAAAGAAGTTTCAGATTCCTAACGATCCCCTTAATGAAAAGTAATGCACCAAGAAGGGGGATAGTTTTGATGATAGAATATAAGCTACTAGGTGGATGGCACTTTTTAATGAAGCTGTTATTCAGGAAAAGTGCTCTCACATGCTGCCAGGAACAGGTAATCAGGATATAGTCAGTATTAGTTTAGGCTTTAATAACATTCCAATTTAAGGTATGACATACTTATATTCCTTAAAGAAAAAACTCATTTGAGATTCCAAACTGGTTCTGAATCAGTCTTCTCAAGTCTGAATCTGCAAACAGTATAAATTATGGGATTTACAAGTGGAAAGTCGATCTTTTCTACCTTAAATTTAAAATTGTAAATCTGAAACACCAGCTCTGGGATCATCAAAAAACAAAAAAACACATAAAATTCTGAACGACAAAACTTCCTACCACTCCAGACCAAGGAAGAAGTGATAACATGGCTGTTGAATGGGACAAGTCCAGAAGTTTGGTATCGTGTGTTTTTGATGATCTGAGATTCAATACTTCTGACTCAGAACTGTAAGTTTCAATGTTAGAAGGATCAACCTTCCCATAGTAAACAAAAGTAAGGATCTTTAAGACAACCACATCTTTAGACATAGGCATACATGAACATTCAAAACTATACAGAACAGATTGAACGGGAAAACAAATGTGACTCTTGTGTCCTGCGTACAGAGACACAAAGTTATAAAATATCAGGATTTGTAAGCAGAAATGAGAGCAATGTGGAAAAAAGATACCCAGCCAGTTCCAGTAGTAGCAGGAGCAACAGGTCTTATCAAAAAGAGTCTACAATTTTATTTAGATGTTACCAATACATGTAACTCTGTACGAATTGCAGAAGGAGTCATTACTGGGCACATTACAGGTACTGCAAAGAGCACTTCTGGCTGACATCAAAGATTGAAACAAAACTAATTTCATGAATTTTAATTGTACTTTGACTTGGGAATAGGATCCATTCCTGTCATGGTATTAGAAACCAAAAGGTTTGGAGAAATTAAAAAAGAGAGAGACCAAGAAACATCATTTCAGTAAACATGGATGCTTGCAAAATTATTATAAACTAATTAAAATAAAAAAAACACTTCTGCTATGGAGATGGTAGTAGAGTTCATAAAACAAACTTATTTTTTTAGTGTTTAAAGAATGGCATTTTTGTTTGAATGTTGCGGGATACATAGTGCTGATGTTTAAGGAGAATACAAACCCTAAAATTCTGTACAGCAGGGCTGGACAATGCCACTGATGCCTTCCTTAAGAATAACAACTTTTTCCATAAATGCTGTGTGCCAGCAGTGTTGTTAAGGTATGTTTTCAGAGCTGTGTTCAAGGTTGCTGGTATATTTACCATGGGCTCCTGTTACCTTGTTATACCATTTCTGAAACAGCTATATCGTTAATTATGCGCATGCACACACACTAGGACACAAGCACACACACACGTGTATACATGCGTACACACACATGCAGGCACCTGCCCTTCTGACCTATGCAAGCACGTCATTACTACAGCACTTGTCACTCCCACCGGAAATCTGAAAACCCATTAACAGGGTCTATGTTATAATAGCGAATGATCAAAAGATCGAACGCTGTTATATCGACCACAAAAGAACAAAAGCAAAAAAGAGCGAACAGCCAGAACAGTGAATTTTTTCCCAGGGAAAAAATTCTCTGTTCCCAAAAAAAAAAAAAAAAAACACACTAAATACTATATTAAGTAGGGGTGCTTTGCCCCCCACACCCCCCTACCCCCATGTGGGAGGCTGTGCCCGCCACACCCCCAGCTTATATATACCAACTCCGAGATCGCACTACAGTGCCAAAAATGGCAAAGTAATGGAAGCGGCCACGCAACTTCTTTCCCAGGGAAAGAATTTGTTTAAAAGCTGCTTCGTTCTTTTGCGTTTTCGACATTTACAGTTCGACAAAGACGCATTTGACATAATGCGTCTTCGTTCTTCTGACAGGAACCACATTAATATGGAGCATGGGGGCTGTAGTTTTTCTTAACCCCAATGCAATGGTTTTGCCGACCATTTGACTGCCTTCCGATGTATAGAAATGTAATATTTTGCCTTGTAAACTACAAAAACTACCTAATTTCTCAGAAGAATATATCACAATACAAGAATGTAAACAAATTTCAAGGTGCAAAGATGTTTCCCAACTGCATTTATGTTGTCCACCAAATTCATTCTGTTACATTTCCTAAACAAACAGTTCTGATTATGCCTAGTCAGAATCTGGACAGCTCACTAATTGGACTTCTGCAATAAATGGTTAATAAGTATTGAAATTCCAAAATGGACAGTAGGCAGAAAGGAAGTCCTGCAGTTTTCAGTAGAACGGTCTGATGCTACTCTCCTACAACGACAGGCACTTTATTTCATTGTTAACATATATAATGTCAGTCCATATTACTACAAATTAACATAACGTAGCTATACAAAAATAACTGTAAACCATGAAGAGTGCCTTGATGACAGTGAGTTTAGTTTTAGAGCTTTACAAATATCTGCCATGCAGCATCTCAGAAGGGGACTGCTGTACTTCCTAAATATTTTATTTATTTTATTTATTTTATGTTGATTAGATTAGTCCTGGTAGGTCAATGGCACCTTTTCAAGGGAGACAGGAGTTGGTGTTTATACTGCCTAGGGAAAATGTGGCCAGGGTACTGGGGAATATCCCCTACTCCTTTTTGATAAGTGCCATGTGATCTTTTGCATCCACCTGAGCAACTGTCAGATCAGGCAGATGGGGCCTCAGTTTAATATCTCATCTGAATGACAGCACACTTAGGAGTGAAGCCCCCCCATGCTAGGAGTGAAGTCCACCCCCAAGCTAAGAGTGAAGCCCCCCAATGCTGCTCTGCAGTATCATTATTGAAAAAGTAATCCAACTACCTGTGAGTGAGTAGAACGCCACAATCGTCTGATCTTCCAGCACCAAAGGCAAGTGTATGATCTCTTGAGTGACTCACACTGTAACACCAAACTGACTTTCTGTAATCTTTACCTGCTGAACTTTGCTGTACAACAATTCTACATAGACCGTGTTTCTTCCCTTATTAAATGTGCATCATATTTTTTTTACAGGTTACTTTGTTTTTGATCCTTTAAGTAAAAAACATTATTTCTGTGCTATAATTTGAGCTCACATTGTGGATGCTTATTACTGGAGCTGCCTCAGAATAACAGAACCCTAATACGGCTTTACTATAACCACAAAGGTACATAATGCATGTACTGAATTACGTCTTCACTACAGTCTTTTAGTATTTGCAGAGGATCAGGAACATTATCGGAATTTAACTAAACAGCTCAGCGACCCTTTTTTTCACTAAATTCCTCTCCAGGAAACATGTGTAAAGGATAATAAAGCAGGTACTATACATTAAACAGCAAGACATCTGAACTGAAATGTTGATGTTTGGCTTACAATTGACCTCAACCAAGTAAACATTGTGTTGAATCCGCTTTTCATATGATGGCATGTTTTAACTTTTCTCTGTACTTTTTCACCTGTCAGTTCTGCTTACAAAAGTAATTGAACCCTTAAGCCTCCTTAGTCTGATTACCTTGACACTTCAGGCATTGCACAGCTGTGTGTTGAACACAAGAACATTCTTGGAAAAAGTAAACAATCATGTAACCATGTCTGATCATGTGTTTTTTAAGCAGATGTCAAAAAATGCTTGTGCATTATGCAGCTTAGTTCATATCAGTTTAAAATTAAAATCTGTGGATTGCCTGATCTGATTTGATTGGGTAATTTGAATGCACATATTAGGAGCCAATAATGAAGCAACAATTTGAGATTCACGAGTGCATGGAATGTCAGCTGTTCAGATTAGTACGCTATTATAATGTGAATAATTCTAAACAACTGGAGTAGCATCTCTTAACAGATTAGATGTGAACCATGCATATTACTAATATTTTTGTATATATTTAGTTTTACCCATTGGCTTTGTGTGCATTTTTTACCTATGTATTTTGTTCCATATTTAGTATATAGGGACCTACTTATTTGGTATTCTTTGTCTTATATGACTGTAAGACATTGCTGATATTATTGTGTTGAAAGCGCACAAGCCTGGTACCAGGAAAAAAAGTTTAATCTTTGTAAAATACAAATTTTAAGTAATGTTCACAAATTTAATCATGTGAGCATTGAACCTTCATATCTGATGAGATGTATTGTGCTCCTTGGGAATGGATTAAGGATGCTGGCTAAAGCATGTAAACTGTTGAGACATGTTTAGCTTGCTGTGTAATGAATAAGACAATGACATGTTTGTTGTAGCTTCTTATTACACTGAATATGACTGCGATCATAAGAACAGAGTATCAGAAACGAAGACTATTTCAGGAAAGGGCAGGGATCTGGTCATCAAAGCTATAGATGTATAGCTGCTTGAAGTTGACTCTGTTTTTATGGTTCTGTCTTTCTCACTCTATCATTTTTTTCTTTCATGTTTTACCATCATGCCAGTATTGCATGTTATACCTGATACTAGGAGAAACAGCGAATATTACTTGAAGTTGATACACATTTTGCAGGCCTTCAGTGTTTGCTTGCAATAACTCTAACTGAAAAATTCCTGGTAGGAGCTGACTCAACAAGTGCAGAATATATCTAGGCAATGTGACCAAACCTCTTAACCTTTTAGGAATAGAATAAGAATAAATCTGGACAAAGAATAAAATAAAGGGGGAAAACGCCCAAAAATAGGAGCAGATTTTAAATATTGCTCTTATAAAGTTAGAAAGTTGCTAGAAAAGCAGAATTTGTGTTAGCATACATTTTTTTGAAGGATATGAAGTCTGAAACTCAATAACCATTTGAAATGTTGTGACTCTCTACAGAGACTGAATGGCTGCAGGAAGGGACTTATACATACTAGGTCCGAGATGCCACTTCTTGGAATATTCACTTTCTCTGAGGTATGGCGATCACAGAGTAGGTATATATAAGTTTGAGGTGCAGAAGGGGAGGGGTTGCCCCTTCCTGCAAAAAGAAGCTTAAAGGAGTAGAACGATTTTCAAGATTTGCTCTTCTGCTGTTATTCCGCCCTGGAGCTCAAAAATATGTCATTTAGTGACTTCATCCCTCAGTGATTTGCCAGAAAATCACAAACCTTATCAGGGACAGACCAAAGGTATGGGACAAAAATCGGGACATTCTCTGAAAACCTGGACAGTTGGGAGTTATGCATGCGATTAAGGAAGGTTATGAAACCGTTTGATAAGAAAATCCAAATTCCATTTAAACAAGCACTGGTAAAGAATGTTTAGTTGTGGGAGCTGTGTTTCTGTACCATACACATAGCTGGCCTTAGGCATAGGACAACTAGGTGGCCACCTAGAGCGCTGCCCTAGCAGGGGCGCTTTTCCAGTATTTATTTGGTGTAGGTAGACCAGGATGGGGGCACCAGGTGGTGTGAGGGGGGCATCATGGAGACATTTTGCCTAGGGCACCAGTTGACCTAAGGCCACTCCTAACCATACAAGCTAATAAAATTTAATCTGAGATGACTTCATCTTTGAAGTAAAGAGAAAGTGCCTTGATCCAGTCTGTGCTCCTACATTATAATCCACAATTCAGCAGAAACACCCTTAGTCAAAAACTCTAATACTGCAAATATCCTAACAATGGACAGACACATTTTTAAATTAGTCTTAAAGATGTCTGCTCACAAAGAAAACAGTAAAAATGAAGTGAGTCTAAGATTGTGGTAAACAGAATCATAATTCAGAAAATGGGAGTCCTACATATCCAGCAAGATGACAGAGGAAATGCTTAAGAAATACACAGGAAATAAACTCAGAGAGCAGCTGTTTCCCTGAGCACTAAGGAATAAAACTGCCACAGTCTTCAAAGAGTAAATCTTGGAAACAGAACTTATACCGTGAAGGAAAAAAATTATAACATTTTAGGTATAGTGATGTACATATCTCCAAAGGCTGGCTGATCAGAGAAAAAGATGAGTGTTAGCTTAACAGGACAGTTTTAACTCTTCTGAAACATAATTAAATGATTAGTACATCTATGTCTTACACCTAATCTGACTAGATGTTTCATACACACGTATACATAACTGCAATATCTCAAAGAAATTACTTTACAAGTAACAAGGGGTGTGAGTGCAGGGAGCTGAACCTCTATAAATGTTATAAAAGTGATAGTGACTTTTGATGATTGTTGTTTAATATTAAAGTTACTATCATTTGACAGGTTGATGTGCAGTAATTTTATATTATGCAGCTGCTCAAACCATACTAGCTGTTTTTCAGTAATGGTACTTCTCTGGTTCTCTGAAAAAAAGAGAAATGAAATTACAAGAGTTTAGCTAAAAAAAAAGAAAAAAGAAAAAAAAGTTTGACTTTTCTTTCAGAAATGGTGATCTCTGAGGTGATTACACAAAGTAGAGAAAATGAGGGTGGATTAGTTTTGTTTACTATATACAACACTAAAAACAAATACCCATTGTGTAATGATTAAAAGAAAATATGTAGGAGCTAATGACGGGTCTACTGATGTTATAGAAGGGAAAACCCCTATAAATGAGTTACACAGTTATAAAACAGAATAATGGCATCCCATTACATAGAAAACAAATGCCTAGTAGACTGTAGACACCCTGGAATACTATAAAAGTAGAAAGACAAAATTATTAGAACAGTAGGACAGGATAGCTTAAGAACAAAATATACAATGTTGAGTGAAATGGATGAACACCAAAAAAGCCACCATGGATTTTTATGGTATTATTAGCCAAGACTGAGCCTCCAAAGTAAGTCCATTATAAAATAACAGTCTCAGCTTAGAAAGAGAAGACTTGAGTCTTTGAAAAGGAAAAAAGGACTGATACAGAGGTTAATTCATATAAAAACAGCAGTAAAAACTATAGATACAGCCTAGATATGCTATTAATTACTGATATTTTGAAATTTTTCATGTAATATTTCTGTACTCTTAATACATTATTTAGTTGCTTGAGAGGGTACTGCTTTGGAGACCTTAAAGAACCACATGTACAATTCTTATGATGTAATTAGCCCTAGGAGATGAGATTGAATACTTGTCTCCCCCTGGTCTCTTTCTAGCCTGAGCTGAACTGGCCCGAGTAGGAAAGAGTTCTGCTGACTCTTCTAAATGTTGGCAAGGGAAACACCAGCACCAGGAGGTAGAAATCTACGTTTCCTCCTAAAGGGCAGATGCTAAACAGATTATGAAAGAAATTGGTTACTTAGAATTTAGCTGGTGTGAATAACAATTATGTATAGAAGACATTTGCTCTTGAAACTATGTTACTGCTCCAAATGTCAGTTTCATGACATGAATTACCCTCACTCCACTAGCCCCTGCACACACACACACACACACACACACACACACACACACACACACACACACACACACACACACAAAACTGACATTACAATGTATTAAACCATGCAGATACCAAATATTTAATAAATTAGTTTTCTGTAGCTTTTAAATGTAAATTGGTTGTTATGATTTATTTTTATTCTGATTCCTGCTACAATGCTTTGGTTCTGTCTGTTCAGCAAAGGGCAGCATGTAGTTGATCAGCTTATATATTTGCCTGGAAAAGTTTACATAATTTTGTGGTAGCTTTTTCTTTAACAAAATTTGCTTACAAAACGAGATAATTTAAAGATATCATTGTAATTGTTTTGCGGAACATATAGCATTTCACACTGCATAGTTGCTTTGATTCCCAATCTAATGCCTGAACTGTAGTGTCGCAAGTGTTATTCCCTTCCTGCTAGTATCTGTTGAACTATGAAATTGACTACACTTTGTTAAAAAATGCTGCTTTCATTAAAAAATTGAGATATTTTTTAACTATCAACACATAGCCATCTACATGGAAAATATGGAGAGTTTTATATGGTGTTTTTTTTTTTTTTTTACTTTTGGTTATCTGTGACTTATGGATTATGTTTCAGTTAATGAAAATTAGGTCATCTTTCAGATATTATTCTACCCTACTACTTTGCTTACAACAAACCAAAACATGATTCTCTGTATGCAGCTGATGAAACCCAAATAATCCATAAATGGATATCTAGAAGATGCTATACCATTTCTTTGTCTGAAATTTTCACCTTCAAAAAAAAAAGATAGGCATTTTATAGCACTTATTCTATCTTTCAGTTTGATAAATTATTTTGAAATAGTGTCCTTAATTGTATGAATGTTTTTAAAGTTTTGCTGTCAAAACTTCTTGTTTCACAGCTCTTTAAAAAGTATGGTTCAACTCTGCTTAAAGTTTAAGTCTGCTTCTTTCATGGAAATTTCGTTCAGTGATTAAGTTTCTTATAGGTTCATAGATTAGAAGATAAGTACTAAGCTAGCTGTCTTTGTGGGCCATTTTAAGCCTAGCCTTTTGTGTTCAAATTAACCTTATCCCATTTGGTTAGAGACTGGACTTACCCATCCCATGGTCAATAATTATGTAATGAGAATGAATGGGATCATACCATAGATAACTAAGCAGTTCTATGAATGGGATAAAGCATTTAGGAGCTGTCTCCATCCACTTGTAGTACAGGGGTCAGTCCTGGGGTCAGTTTGCTGTTTCCCATTCAATATCTGCCCCCCCAAACTGTTCTGTCCATGTTACAGAAGAGGTTTAGATCCCTAGACAGAGTATTTCTGATGCTATTTCACTTGCTGATGTGCAGTAAATCCATAAGTAATAGGGAGGTGGGTGCATTCTATGCCAGGCACAGGTCACCTCTTAGCGGTCTGTAGGATATCAAGTATAGTGATAGGGCTTTGAGTTGATTCATGTAGTACATGTTGTTTTGGCCTTGTATCCTTTTAGAAAGGTATCTCCTTGGGTGTTCCAGTTGTTGCATGTGTCTGCACAGTTGCTTTCTTCACTTTATATATTTTTTAAAGAAACTATTGTTCTGAGTGACAGTTTTTGAGTTAATTCTTGCAGTACTGCCATTGTTTCAACTTTTTTATGTATTGATTTAATACAACCATTGACCCTCGTGGTGCAGTCTTCACATCTATAAAAGCTTCAGGTATAGAACATTGCCAATATTGCTTTTTGTGTCATAGAGCTATCCCTTTCTGCAGGGCAGTGCAGTTTTGTAGTCATGACAACTTCCTTTAGTAGATGTTTGATTAATACAGGCATTCATTCCAAAGATCATGTACGTTCTGCTTCCCCCCAACAAATGGCGATATTATACATCTTGGGAAGATGTCACTATCCTTGTTTTTTCTTCCTCTGCTGTTATAACCATGTATAGTCAATTGCCTTGATAATAATGATTAACGACTATAATCACTGTTATCACAAGTGCTGACAGCTTTTTCTTACAAACATGTGCATTACAGTAGTTGGCCTTCCCTGTGACTCTTTCTAGAAGCATACACCTAATTGTACTGTTAATCTTCTAGTACCTCCTGTCCCATACCTCTTTCTAGAATTTACATCTGATTATATGGTTACTCTTCTAGTATGCCCTGTCCTGTGCCTCTTTCTAAAAGCATACACCTGATTATTTATTTATTTATTTGCTTTTTGTTTACTGGCAAAGTCTATTGGGCCTAGGCGAGCCTATTTTCAGTGGAAGCCTGGGCATAAACATTTACACTTAAGATTTACAGTTCAGTAATGCAATAATTTAATTCTGCTAAAGTCTCCCTGGACTACATGAAAAGAAACATGGAGGAGCTCTCCAATCTTGTAGCCCAGGCAGGTATGACCCTAGCCTTAAGTAGCATCCTGCCATCAAGGACAAAATGATTGACTTCAACAATTGGCTAAGCTTCTGGTGCCATTCTAAAGGGATCCAGTATCTGTCTGCCTGGGATGACATGACTGACAGACCACAAAGCTTTGCCAGAGATGGCCTGCACCTGTCACCCTTGGAATTCCGGATACTAGCTAAAGCTCTTGCCACCCCTATAGTGCCTTTTTTAGGCAAGGTTCAAATGACAAATTAACCACCGTAACAGGTACAAGCAAGAAAAATCTGAGGGTAATGGTAGTCAATGCTAGAAGTCTAAATCTCAAAATGCATTCACTCAAGGCACTCCTTAAAATGGAGAACATCGACATCTGTGAAGTGACAGAGACCTGGTTCAAGGCTCCAGAGGGCACCCCTGCATTACCAGGCTATAATTCATACCACACCTTTCAGCCACCTAACCTGGACTGAAACACTAAAGGCTGAGGTGTGTCCACATTCATTAAGGATATCCATATCTCCAGGCTAGTTGCTCAGCATAATCCATCAGAGATTATCCAAGTGCAACTAACTCTGGGCAAGACCGCAATCCAAATTGTAACTTGCTACAGATCCCCCCCCCATGCCCCAGGATTCCCACTCCTCATTTCTTGATACACTGGAAAACATTAGGGTACAACCCAATACCCTAACAACAGGTAGTTTCAACTACCCCACCATTAACTAGGAAAACTACTCATGTACTAACTCTTTTGCTCAACGTTTTCTGGAATTCATAAATTCCAATGCCTTTGATCAACTTATGCACACCCCCACCAGGGGCAGCAATAACCTAGACCTGGTCATTACCAACATGGGCGGCCGGTGTTCCACACCAGAGGTCAGTTCCTCGTTGGTCAGATCCGACCACAAGCTAATCACCCTAGACATCCACATCCAGCCCCCAGCCCCCATTAAAGAAACCACCGTAAAAAAAATTCTCCAAAGCCAACTTCATGCTTCTTAAGACAGAAGTGACAAACCTCACGACATCCATACAGACGGACAATAGGGTACAACTGCTGAATCCTACAAAAATGCACTTTATAAGCACTTGCATGAGTGCATGGATCGTGTTATCCCTAACAGAACCAAGATGTTATCCTCCAAAAAAAGGAAGCCAGTCTGGTGGTCCCCTGCCATAAACAAACTCTACAACAGAAGAAAGAAACTGTTGCAAAAAAGAGTAAAATCCTTTGATTGGAGGAACTCCCTGGTCAGCCTCAGTAAGAAGTTGAAATCCCTCATAAAAGCCTCCAAAGCTAGTTACAAAAACAAAATCGCCACTGATTCTAAACACAACCACAAAGCATTCTATAGCCATGTCAAAAATCTCAATGGCAACACTCAGATCTGCTCTGAGTTACAACACAATGGCACTAAATATACAGAACCAACTGATATTGTCAACATCCTGGCAGATAGGTTCAGTGCTAACTTTACCCCCCTCTCACCCCCTAAAGGGCCCATCGCTATATTGGAAGAATGCAAAGTTCCTGTAATCCCAGCTGCGCAGGTAAAAAACACACACTCCAAAGCCAAGAACACAGCATCCATGGGACCTGACAACATCCCAGGCTGCGTTCTGCATGAACTACAGAATGATCTGGCACCCCACCTAAGCACCATGTTCAGTCATAGCCTCACCTCAGGCCTTGTGCCCTCTGAATGGCGCGCAGCAATGGTTATCCCAGTCCACAAAGGGGGAGCTACCACGGACACCGGGAACTACTGCCCCATTAGCCTAACAAGCCTGGTCTGCAAGGCCTTGGAACATATCATCATGGAACTTATAAACAAAGACATTGGTAATCTCCAAACTCTGGATCCCATCCAGTTCGGGTTTGTAAAAGGCAGATCATGTATCCTAAACACAGACTTCTTTGAAACTGTCACCAAAGTTGTAGACGAGGACAAGGTGGTTCACACACCCTATCTAGATCTTGCCAAGGCTTTTGACACCATCCTCCACTCTGGAATTATAGATAAACTCACTAAACTAGGTATAAATCCCTATGTTACAAGATGGGTTGCCAACTGGCTCACTGACAAAACCCACACTATGAAAGTAGCAGACTCCAAATCTGACTTCAGACCAGTGACAAGTGGAGTACCACAGGGTTCAGTCCTGGGTCCCCTCCTGTTTGGTATCTACTTTTCTGAAGTACAGGCTAACAAAGAAGGTCTTTGGCTAATGAAGTTCTCAGATGACTACAAACTAGGAGCCATAATCGAAACTCCTAACGATGTGGACATCCTGCAAAAGGGCCTCACTCAGACAGATGCCTGGTGTCAAAGCCATGGCGTCAAGCACAATGCCAACAAGTGCATTGTCATCCCCATTGGTAAAAACTCTGTACCCATGAACTACCACATAGGCGGTAGTCTACTTAACACTGAAAGTGTGATGAGACCTTGGGACACAGGTGGATAGTAGTCTCTCTTTGGTAATCACATCGCCACAGTAGTCAGGAAATCCTTTTACGTGGCACACCTCATCACAAAAGGTTTCTCATCCAGGAAAAAAGAGGTCATTGTTCCCCTCTACTTGTCACTCATTAGACCCATTATAGAGTAAAATGCCCCTTTTGGTATGTACCTCACAAGACATCTACAACAACTGGAAAGGCTGCAGAAATACCTCACAAAAAAGATTACCAGCCTCAAACAGATGCCTACGCAGACCATCTCAAAAAACTCCAGCTTTACTCCGTCGCATATCGCCTACTCAGAGGTGATCTCTGCCTAACATACAAAACTATGTCAAACCCAGAGCTGTTGGACTTGCTCCACTTAAAGAAATCCTAATCCCTCCAAGCTACACACTCTAGGGACCTAAACCTTGTCACCACAATAAACAGAACATGCTGGAGGGATAGATTCCTATCCCAGAGACTTCCCATACTCTGGAACAGACTACCTATCTATGTCAAGCAAAATTCTTCATTAGCACTCTTCAAGAAAAATCTTGATGATTGGATGGGAAATAGGAAATTCACCCCAGGAATCACTTCTGTGGCTCTGCTCGACAGGGGCACAGGAAAATAATTTTCTTGGGTGACAAAAGCCAGAGTACCTTTTTGGCTAGGCTTATATAGACCCTAGGGCCAATAGCCTAGTACCTACCTATGAACCTATGAACCTAAGACAAAATTGACAGTAAAGCTACAGAGATACAATTCTGCAGAAGAAAAATCAATGAGCAATCAACAAAAAAATGGAAAACATTTACAGATGTAAGTGTGTAGAGTTACAGATGTGTACATTTAATGCAAACATCACTGAACTTAAGTTTTACATGGGTAATAGGAGCTATCAGCTATCTCTGCAGAGTTACTGTTTTATGAACAATAGCGATGACAATATAAATTAGACAATTTTCTAGGGGGGATTTGGTACAGTAACATATCCAGCTAGAAGAGAGGTGGATATGAAGGAAAGTCTTGAAATGAGTAAAATTTTGAGTAGTTCTGATGGGAAGAGGTGAAGCATTCCAGGTCTTGGCTACTGTGAATGAGTAGTGAAGATGACCAGGTGGGAGGTTAGGTTTGTGAACTTGGAAAGGTTTCTCATCTCCTGATCTGAGTGGCCTGTTGAGAAGGTAGTAATTAAATGTAGAGCTCAGAACAGGACAGTCTTGAGGTGTGAAAAGGATTTTATGAGCTGTAGTTGTAGATAGGAAAGGTAGTTAGGAAGCTATAGCCATTTCAGAGATTTGAGGGCAGGACAGTGTTGAGTGGAGTATTTGGGGATGGTTGCAAATTTGGCACTTTATTGTAACAAATTTCAAGTTTGCTTTTAGCAGAGGCATGGATGTTAGTAAGAAAGGGCGCCATACAGGAGAGAGGGTAGCAAGTATATTGTGGCAAGGGTATTTCTTGTGGATGCGCTTAGGAAGTGATTGTGTCTATATAGGGTTCCAAGTTTAAAATGTGTTTTGCGAATATTTTGTTGTATGTGGAGATTGAATTTCATGTGTTTATCGATAGTGACTCCAAGAAGCATTGTGTAGCTAATGACCTTTATTAAAGATGTATTGAGTGGAAAGGTGGTGAAGTCTGACTTGTTTAGGGTTTCTTTTTAGGGGAGAAAAGTATGATTTTGCGTTTTAGGGTTCAGGACAAGATGGTTATTGTACATTAAGGATTCAGTGACAGAGAAGGCATTTTGAGTTAGTGTAAGTAAGTCAGATGGAGAGTTGGTATAGCAGATGACAGTGGATTCATCTGCATACTGAATGACTGACCCTTGAGGTAGGGATGATTGAAAATTGTTTATGAATATGCTAAAGTGGATGGATCCAAGTATGGAACCTTGGGGAACGCTGGTGGTGGTATTGAGAAAGGTGGAGATGGAGTTTTGTTATATTATGACCTGTTGTCTTTCATTTAAATAACTATAGAATCAATTTAGAGTGTGGGGGGAGAGACCGATAATGGAGAGCTGGGGAATGAGTAATGGGTGAGAAATGGTTTTGAAGGCTTTGGATAGGTCGAGGAAAAGGGTTGAGACTAATTGGCCTTTGTCACAGGCTCTGTTTACTGTATCCATAAATGATAGAAGGGTGATTATAGTACTATGGCTGGGTCTAAAACCATGTTGTGATGGTGAGAGAATATGGTTATCTAAAAGGTACTTGAGAAGTTGTGTGTTGACACATTTTTCTAGGATTTTGGATAAAGGAGAAAGAATTGCAGTGGGATGGAAGTTAGTGATGTCTGTATTGTTGCCACCTTTATGGAGGGGGAGAATAAAGGCCTTTTTCCATATTTTGGGGACATAGGACTCGAGGATGAATCTGTTAATAAGAATGCTTATGAGGGTAAGAGATACTGCCTGCAGCTATTTTTAGGTATTCTGATGGTAGATTATCTGGGGGCATTGGAGCAGAGTTTTAGTTTAAGTAATAGACGTTTTATGATTGAGGTGGGGGTGGGTTTTAGGGTAAATTTAGAGGAAGGGTTGGTATTGGCTTATGATGAGAGTTGGGAGCTGGAAATGGAGGTGGAAAGGGTGAGTGAACTGAGTGTGAAGGTGTGGGAAGAGGAAAGGTTAGTTTGAGGAAAGTTTGCTGTGATGTTGACAATAGAGTTGATAAAGAGGTTATTCAAAAGGGAGGGTATTTCTTCAGTGTTTTTCGGGGTAAGGGCAGGGATTCTTTTTTTTACCTGGAATAAGTAATGAGATAATGGAGCTCCAGAATTTTTGGGGGTTCTGTTGGTGATTAGACTGAAGCCTGAGATAATGTTATTTTTTTGTCTTTGTTGACTTATTTCTTAACTTGGTTGTGAAGTTCTTTGAACTTTTGTAGGTCACAGGTGTTTTTGGATTCCTGCCATAGCTTCCATGCTTTGTCTCTGGCATGCATGAGAAGTCTAGTGAGTTTGGATAGCCACGGGGTGTGGTTATTTTTACCTGCTTTACACGTAGTGGGGCTATGCTATTTAGAGACTCATGAAGGTTGTGTTGAAGTAATCAACAGTATCATCTAGTGGGAGAGTTTTCAGTAAATCCCAATCTATAGATTTTAGGATATTGTTAAAGGTGGAAGGATTAAATGGGGTTAGATTCCTGGTTTGCTTGTAAAGGTGCTGATTCTGACAGGGGGAGGAATCTTGGTTAATAAAGGCAGTGAGGTGGTCACTGAGGGTGTTGGGGAGAGTTCCTGCTGAAGACATCTTGCTGGGGTTAGTGACCAGGATCCAGTCTAGAATTGATCTATTATCATTCCCTTTGTTGGGTCTGATTGGGGTTTGTATGAGCTGGGTGAAGCTGAAGAGGGTGATATTTGAAGAAGGATGTGTGGAGTTGAGGTCCAGCCAGTTGATAATCATGTCGTCTAGTATGATAGTTTCATTTTAAATACTGGATGACATCCATGCTAGGATGTCCTCCAGTATAGGAATGTTGTTTCCAGGGGGGTATATAAAGAGCAACTAAGCACAGTTTGTTATTGTTGTTCATATTTAAGAATGTTATTAGAAGTTCTGCACTGGAGAACTGGGGTAAGGGGTTGGTAAATGGCACAAGATTATAGGAATTGGAGAAAAGGATAGCAACTCTGCCTGGATCCTGTCTAGCCTAATTATTTAATATCCTGGAGGGAGAATGTCAGTGTCTTTAGTATGTGGTTTTAGCCAGGTTTCGGTAGTTGTGATAATGTTGGGCTGATGATGTGCGATCCATATGTGAAAGTCTGAGATTTTGTTGTTAATGCTTTGAAGATTTAGGTTTACTATATAGAGAGACTTTTTGAAGGTACTGCTGATGGGTGT
>NC_056750.1:828750018-828755018 GCF_019279795.1 Protopterus annectens | reverse complement strand
AACGCTCACACACAGTTTCACGAAAGTGCTTTTTCACATGCACTATAAATATCATAAATGATCATAAATTATCATTTCAGTGCCCGCAGACACTGAAATACACACGGCAGTAGGAAAGCAATGTAGGGGGTGTGTGTCAGGTTTTGTGACACACCCCCTGCATTGTACAAGTGCCATACGACACCTCTGCAACCTGCTAAAGCAGGAAATGTGTACAAAAGCACAAATAATGGGGGATAAATCCCTGAAAAGAGACACATCATACATATTACCCTCACAAACTTAGAAAGTTGATAGAAAACAGGTCATGCATTAGCATGAGTCACCAAAGGATGGAAGTCTGAAAGCAAATGTATGCCAATATTTCCTGACAGCAGTCCATGTGGACAAAGGCATAAATAATGGGGGGGGGGACAAAACAATATAATACATACAATATAAATAGGGGCACTTCTGAAATATTGCCCTCACATACTTAGAAAGTTGATAGAAAACAGGATATGTATTAGCAGGAATCTCTGAAGGATGGAAGCCTGAAAGTCAAATGTATGCCATTATTTACTGACTGTAGTCCTCAATGACTTGTCAGAACACCACAATACTCACTATATAACATAATAATATAATAATAATATTATATTTTTTTTCTAGGCTAAGGAATGTTTAAGCATAGCTAAGCGGGTGTGTGCGTTATAGCCCTCCGCTTACCATAGCTTAAACATCCCATAGGAAATAAATACAAATATACAGGTGAAATTTCTTAGTTGAGGGGGTGTAGTGGTTAGAGTCCCAGCTTTACATGTAGGTGTTCATGGTTCGAGTACCAAGATAGGCAAGTTATTTTTATATGGGAAAGCAGTGTTAAAATAATTTTTTAAACTTAAATTATGTAGTAACTGTTTTTTGTTAACCAAGGTAGTGTAGCTAGTGTACAATGTAAGTGTCAGTGCATATAACATGTGAAACCACCCATGTACACACAAGAGTCCCGTACAGTATAGTCACATCCCTTGCCAATGTAAGGAAAGCACATAGAGGGATGATCATGTAAAGTACATCATATATACTTAATAAATAAAGTCAGTCTTCTGATATATTTAAAAAATTAAAAGTGAGGAAAGGTTAGCAATGGCCAGCTATGCTTATCAGATGTAACCATTGCTAAGACGTGAATGCTAAGTAGCAGGTAGCTCAGCAACAACTTCTCCTTTAAGCAGTGTTAAAACCAGCTTAGTGGATTTGCGCACTGCTTAGCAGAGCTTAACCTTTTCAAAATGGTCCAATGACAGCAAAGGGTGGGAATATCACACTAGTTAAATGGTGCAGGTGGGAATACAACCATAATCTGTTATAGTCCATCTGTGCAGATACAATGGCTGGTATAGGAGAGCGAGTGCATTTTTGGGTGCAACGCTGGAGCATTCGGGGGTCCAGGGTCATGGCTGAACCACTAGTTAAAAACCATGATGAGAGACTGCTGTAGGGCCAGTACCAGGGCTTCCATTACAAAGCGGAGGCCTGGGACCATCTCGCATGTGACCTCACCAGTGCTACTGGCATCCTCCGGACTGGTGAGCAGGTACAGCACCACTATGCCGACCGAAAGTGTAGGAAGGGGGCACTCTTGGACCAGTGGATCCAAGATGGATGGGACCCGAATGCTCCAGTAGTGTGTATCACTATCAAGTATTATGTAGCAAATACTAGCCTGAGAATGTGATAGACAGATATGCATAATATGTGTTTTTCTCCCCTACAACTGCAGCAGAGAAGGCTGTGAACACCGAAGCCCATGGTGACAGACTGCTGAGGCTGCACCGACAGGCTGGTGAGTACAAATCTATTTTGCAGTATATTGTTATAATAGCTAAGAAGGAGTAAATTGCTTACTGCTAGTAGGTATACTGTTAGTGTGTGAACTGAATAAATAAAAAAGTATGACTGATGAATACTGAAGTACATAAAGACCCTTAAAAAACTGTTGTATTTATTCTGGTATGTTGTTTTAGACATATATAGAATGTATACAGGTTCTTCTCAGCAAATATGGCTGTGACAGCATACATTAACTGAGGTTCATCTGTGAACAAGCCATTAGGAGAAACTGTAGATGGTGAAACTGTAAAACGAGATATAAATTAAATGTGAAATATATACTGCACTAAGCTCTGAACCCTGAACAGTAATATGGAAAGTATCAATGTGTGTACCATGCAGCATTGTCATGTGTTAACCTTTGCTTTCCAGGTTGTAGAAATCCAAACTAGTAATGCACAGTACAACTATCTGTCATGCATGCATCACAGGATTACAAGTTCAGACTGTCTAACCAAGAGACTATTAGGCAGAAAACATTGAAACAAGAAACAGCAGTTCCCCAGTAGCTCAGTGTGATGGAAATATCTTAATTTTTAATTATGCACACCCAGACACAGTTCAAATCCAGGGAGTGGTACTAAGGTATGTGCATATCTACACACAAGGAATCAGGAATAAATGAAAAACAACCAGGTAGTGTTAACAGATGTTTTCCCCACAGGTTTTACAGGAAAGTAAATGTTGCCTGTTTGAAGGGTATACTAATAAAGTGTGTACAACTGTTCAATTGTCCCACCACATGCCTGCAAATGACAGCAGTGTAGGTGCATACAATATGCACTCTTCCTGAATCATACCTCTCAACTGTACAGATATTCACTGAATATTCAGATATTTGTCTCAGATTCTTGGTTCATTTTACATAAAGTAGTGGTGTCATTGCAAATCAGTGGCAAACCATTATAAACTGAAGTTAGAAAATAATGATAGACATACAAGTGTCAAACGTCATATCCTCCAGAAAAGCCATGCAAATGCAAAACCTGTTATTTTATCAACTTTCTAAGTTTGTAAGAGCAATATCTAAAAATTGTCCATATTTATGGGTCTTTGTCCCACTCTCATGTATGGCTTTGTCCAGATGTCATGCTCTAAGAGGTTGAGAGGTATGTTTCCAATACATGTCTCTCAAGAGTCACACTGTCATGGCTAGTGGTCACTGCTGCCAATAATCCTGGACACAGAAAGGAAACCAATTGACATATGCCAGTAGCACACTCACATAACAGCAGCTTAGGGTACCCCTCCTGTGCCAGATATTTAAGCCTGACATGTACGAGTTCCCTCTATTCATGTACCCAGAGTTGTCACAGTTTGCTTCATACCATTCCAGGCTGACAGTTTAATAGGTACATTTATATTACAGAAGCTATGACCATAGGTAGATGTAAAGTGAGGGCAGATCCACAGAGTATTGAGCAGTACTGATGTGGTAAATAGAAGCATAAACAGCTGTTAATGGATTTTCTCTCTCCCCACCCATCATCTGCATCAATAATTATTACTCATATACTACGGGTATGTTGTGCTCCAATCCTAATGTTGGCACTTGTGTTATAGTATTGTTAATATGTTTGATTGCTTGCATGTTAACATATCTTGTTCAAATGCCATTGTTGGTGGCCTGTTGCCATCCATGTTACTGGCAAGCTGTTACGATGCATACTGTTATTCCATTTATGCATGTGTTCCGTTTGCTATGCAACTGTTTCAAATCTGTTTTATGGGGTTAATTGGAGCACCCATGCATGCCTAACCAACATATTTTGTAAAACCTCAACACCATAACGTGTTTGGGAAGGTAGATCCCATAAGATCCACCTGTCCCACATCATCTGGCCATGGCACAGGGCCCCAGCACATCTGGGATCCAACCCAGATCTCCCTTGTCTGCTTGTCCTGCACCATCTTTGGGTGGAACTGCTGCAGGGGATAGGGCCCACCCCATGGGAGTGGGCGCAGTCAGGAGCCTATCACCTGCAGTCAGGTCTGGCATTTGGTGTACAGCATCCTTTGATCCAAGTTTGGAGAGTAGCTGCACCAGATTGAGAGCCACCTGGTTCACCTCAAGGGGCAGACCACCCCTCCTGTCCAGCCCCCAGCACAGCCACTTTCGGTGCTGTGAAGGTGCAGTGGTGACTGCCCATGGGTGGGGATCTCAGTCCCACTGTAACCATACGGGGGCCCATGGGCTTCAGATTCCCAACCATCCTCCCTGTCAAATGTGTTTACCCCCCTTATGTGTCATATACCAACCCTGTCTGCTGTCTTGTCTGTTTTGTCTGTCTCCCTACCCAACTTACCTCCCCAGATGTACCTACAATCCTTCCCCAACATCCCACTCTCACCTTAAAAAAAAAAGAAAAGGACATCTGTCCCAAACAAAATATCGCCCCATACATAACTGTCTATTTCAAACACATGTCCACTGGACACATGTAATCCGGTCCAATTGGCTTGACAACACATTTCTGTTGTCCTCACCCCTCTCTCTGGGGTTTGAGTTTTCAAATTCACCTCAAAATTCTATATAAATGCACAACTGTTGCTGTATAAGAAATGGACAGCTATGGACCTTCACTACACCCATCCGGCACATCCCTAGCTATCTTTCATATTGTTTTTTCCTCTGCGTGACCCTTTTTCACCACTTTCCTATATTCCCTTTTTCTTTTCTTTTAAAGAAATTAGCACAGGTGTAAGCGGGAATAAGCGAGTTTGCGCGATGCTAAGTGAAGCCAACACAGATTAAGCATCTGTACGGTTAACCGTATGTTAGCATTGCTTAGCATCACGCAAACCCACGCAAACCTGCTTACAACTGCTTAAAACTGCTTTAATCACTCTGTTTCCATTAGTCACTGTTCTGCCTATCAATAAAATAATCAGTTCTGCCAATTCTTGAACCCAGGGCCCTGCACAACATAGTCAGAGCAATGTACCACTACACCATTTAAGCTGAAAGGATTTCTGATGCTTTTACAAACATATCATGCAGTAGAGTCATTCAACAGTAGGGAAAAGATTCTGTAAAATCAGTCAGATTTTGTATATATACATATACACATGTATATATGTATGGAGATGCATATATATGGAAAAATGCATACATAATATAAATA
>NC_056750.1:828692515-828744048 GCF_019279795.1 Protopterus annectens | reverse complement strand
AAAAAAAAGAAAATAAGGAAGGGAAAAAAAAAAAAAAAGCATAACAATATGTAACAATTCACATCAATTTACAAAACAAATTTTTTTTTTTTTTTTAGGTCACTATAATCACTAAGATAGATATTTAGATTAAGACAATAGTGTGAAGGTGTGTACACAGAATTAAATGTAGGTGTTTATTTACTGTATGTAAGTTCCTGTAGAGGTGATCTGGTTATTGGCTAAGGGATAAGATAGTGGCTGGGAAAGTTAAGCAGGATGGGAACATGAGCATTCCCACAGTGTTTGTAAGTGTGAGTGAAGGAGAGTTTTAAAGGAGGGGAGACTGCAGGTGCTACGAATATGAGGTGGGAGGGAGTTCCAGAGATGGGCTAGGGAAAAAGAGAGTAGGAGTTTGCCTGCTGGACGGGTTGGTTTGTGGAGTTTGATTAAGTTCTGAGTGTTGGTTCTTAGGGATCGGCTGGGTATGTGAATAGTGAAGGTTGAGGCAAGAGAAGGGCAGAGGGAGGGCTTGAATATGAGCTTGTGGGCTTGAGTTAGTTGAGTGTAGATGAGGTAATTGGGAAGTTCTAGCCAATTTAGCTTGTGAAGAGCAATGCAGTGATGAGAGGAGGATCTGTGGCCAGTGATGAATTTGGCGATTTTATTATAGCAGGAGGAGAGTTTTGTTTTGGTAGAGGATTGTAGATTGGTAAAGAGTGGGGCACCATAAAGGAGGGAAGGGATGAGATATGTGGAAGCAAGGAGGAATCTAGTGGATGGGGTGAGGAAGCAAATATGGCGATAGAACATACCAAGTTTCTGGTGAGTTTTTTTATGTTATTTTGTATATGGGTGTCAAATTTAAGCTGATTATAGGTTCATAGGTTCATAGGTTCATACTAGGCTATCTGACCTGGGGCAATTATAAGCCTAGCCCGATTCTGTATGGCTTACGCCACCCCTTGATTTGAGCATACTGTGCCCTTTTTAAGGTTTAGTTTACTGTGCCTCTGTCTAATAGTGACACGGGAGTAATCCCTGGGACAAACCTACGATCCCCCATCCACTTATCGAGATTCTTCTTGAAGAGATTCAGTGAGGTGCTCTGCCTCACATGAACTGGAATTCTATTCCAGAGTGAAGGGAGCCTCTGGGTTATGAACCTGTCCCTCCAGCAAGTTCTATTTATTTCTGTGCTGAGGTTCAAGTCCCTCGAGCGTGTGGCTCTAAGGGATTTAGATTTACTGAGGTGGAGCATGTCCATTAATTCTGGATTTGACATAGCTTTGTATGTCAGGCATAGATCGCCTCGAAGCAGGCGGTATGCAACTGAGTAGAGCTGGAGTTTTTTTAACCGAGCAGCATATGGCATCTGTTTGAGACCCTTGATCCTCTTGCTGAGATACTTTTGGGGTCTTTCTAATTGCTGCAGGTGTCGGGTAAGGTACATCCCAAAAGGGCATTGTATGCTATGACGGGCCTGATGAGGGATGAATAAAGTGGCATTACCTCTCTTGATCTATATGTGAAACCCTTTGTGATGAGGTGGGCTATGTAGAAGGTCTTTCTAACCACTTTGGCAATGTGGTTTTCAAAGGAGAGATTGCTATCAACTTGGGTCCCCAGGTCCCTAATAACTTTCTCTGTACTTAATGGGTTTCCGCCTATGTGGTAATTTGTGGGCACATTGTTTTTGCCAAAGGGTATGACTATACATATTTTGGCATTTAGCTTTAAACCATGGCACTGGCACCAGTTATCTGTCTCTGTGAGACCTTTTTGAAGGATGTTTGTGTCAGCTGGAGAGTTGATTATGGTGCCCAGTTTGCAGTCGTCTGCGAACTTGGTGAGCCATAGTCCTCCCACGTTTGCCTGTACCTCGGAAAAGTATATACCGAACAAGAGTGGTCCCAGGACAGAACCCTGTGGGACGTCACTTGTGACCGGTTTTGGGTCTGACATGGCTCCAGCAACTCTCACTCTGTGGGTTCTGTCTTTGAGCCAGTTTGCGACCCATCTTGTGACATAGGGGTTTATATTTAAGCTGGATAGCTTATCTATGATGCCCGAGTGGGGTATTGTGTCAAATGCCTTTGCAAGGTCCAGATAGGCTGTGTGGACTACCTTCCCTTCATCTATGGCTTTGGTGACTGTTTCAAAGAAGTCAACCAGGTTCAAAAGGCAGCATCTTCCCTTGACAAAGCTGAACTGGGTAGGATCTAGTGTCTGTAGGTCCCCAATGTCTTTGTTTATGAGCTCCATGATGATCCTCTCCATAGCCTTGCAGACTAAGCTAGTCAGGCTTATGGGGCGATAGTTTCCAGGGTCCGTAGAGGCTCCACCTTTGTGGAGTGGGACCACTGTTGCTGTACGCCATTCTGTGGGCACATATCCTGTAGTGAGGTTGAGATTGTATAGCTGTTTTATTTGAGGGATTAGTTCCTCTTGTAGTTCATGTAGGACGCAACCTGGGACGCCATCTGGTCCCATGGAAGCAGTGTTTTTTGCTTTGGAGAGGGCAGCCTTCACCTGAGCATCTGAGATGTTTGGGAGGCAGCCCTCTGCCGGGATAGATACTTGCTCTTTTGGGGGGGGGGAGTTTGCACTGAACCTGTCTGCCAGGATATTGGCGATGTCTGTGGGTTCAGTGTATTTGTTGTCGTTTAGAATCAACTCAGAGCAAGTCTGGGAGTTGCATCCCAGGTTTCTAACATAACTGAAAAAAGCATTATGATTGTCTTTGGTGTCCTGTGCAATTTTTCTCTCGAAGCTGGCCTTGGAGGATTTTATGAGGGATCGTAATTTTTTGCTAGTACTGATCAGAGATGCCTTCCCTATTAGGGATTTTGCTCTATCATGTAGTAGCTTCCTCCTTCTGTTGTACAGTTTATTTATGGCAGGGGTCCACCAGACTGGGCGCCTGCCTTTGGATGATTGGGTCTTGGTTTTGTTTGGGATAGCATGATCCATGCATTCCTGGAGATGTCCGTAGAATGCATTTATATAGGATTCTGCAGTTTGGGCTGTAGTTTCCACTGGCCCTGGGGCCTTGAAGGATTCCACTTCGGTTTTGAGAAGTGAGAAGTTCACTTTTGAGAAGTTTTTCACTGTGGTTTTCTGGGCTGGGGGTCGGGATGTGGACACCCAGTGAAATTAATTTATGGTCTGATCTTACCAATGAGGGATATACTTCTGGTGTGGAGCATAGAGTCCCCATGTTGGTAATGATCAGGTCTAGTATGTTGTCCCCTCTTGTGGGAGTGGTGACTAGTTGTTCCATAGCATTTGAGTTTATAATTTCCAGGAATCTTTGGGCTAAGGTGCTGGGGCTTGAGTAGTGCTCCCAGTCAATGTTTGGGTAGTTGAAGTCGCCCAATATAATGGTGTTCGGAGAGATCTTCATGTTCTCCAATGTTTTCAGGAAAGCCGAATGGGATTCCTGACTTTGAGAGGGTGGTCTGTAGGATGCTATAAACTGAAAAGCAGTCTTGCCCACTGTTAGTTGCACATGGATGGTCTCCGATGCTGCAATGCCACTAACCTGGACGTGTGGATATCCTTGATAAATATGGAAACTCCCCTCCTTTTGTGGTTCGGTCCGGGTTTTGGGGCGAAAAGCATGATCTGAGGTATAGCCTGGTAGTGCTGGGGTACTCTCTGGAGCCTTGCACCAGGTTTCTGTCACTGCACAGATATCGATGTTCTCCATACTGAGGAGAGCTTCAAGTGGGTGCATCTTGAGGTTAAGACTTCTGGAGTTTAGCAGCATTACCCTTAGTTTCTTGTTCCTTGTGCTGTCTATGGGGGTGGGTTTGACTTTTGAGCCTTGCCTAAAAAGGCACTATGGGGTGGCAAGAGCCTTTGCCAATATCCGAAAGCCCAGTGGTGACAGGTGCAAGCCGTCCCTAGTGAAGCAACGTGGCTTGTCGAGCATGTCATCCCAGGCTGACAGACACTGGATCCCCTTTGAATGACACCAAAATTTTAGCCAATTGTTAAAATCGATCATTTTGTCTTTGTACTGTGGCATCATTCTAGGTGAGGGTAAGATGCTCCTCAAGGTCAGGGTCATACCAGCCTGGGCTACATGATCAGAGAGCTCCTCTATGTCTCTTTTCATGTAGTCCAGGGAGGTATCTCAGGTCATTCACACCAGCATGTACAATGACTGAGTCATATTTGTATTTGCTTTGGAGTGACCTGAGTGCTTGCGTTGTGTCGGATCCTAGCACCCGACAGGCAGCTCACCGTGACCTTCTCTTTATTCAGCCTGGTGAGCGGGACGTCAGTGTGTCTGACAATAGAGTCACCTATAACAAGAGTATCAGGTGTGTTATTCAGCCTTAAGGGCTGTGGCTGCTTAGCACACTGACTTTGTGGGTTATGTGTTGTGTGTGTTTTGTTTTGAGGTAGCGTTTGCTTGGATGTCTGCTTTGGAGGTCTCTGTTGCTTAGGTAGATTTTTATTTAGAGCCTCCAGTATGTTTTGTGTATTTATGTGTTTGGTTCGCTGATGTGGTGGGACTATGTGATACTGGAATTGTGTTGTGTGAGGTTACCTTCTCCTCCTGACTGGTTACACCAGTTTTGAGATGAGAGAGCTCAGCCTCCAGTTTGGCTAAATAGTTGCATCTCTCACATATATTTGAACCTGTTTGGAGGAGGAGAGGGTTGTCCATGTAAATGAGACAGTTGTAACATTGCCTCAAAATTCCCAGATTCACCAGCTGGACTGGAGAGGAAACCATTGACTGACCTTTGGACATGCTAGAGTAACAGGGAAACTGAATTTAAGATGGACCAATAGAGGACAGGGTAATTGTAGAGAGTATAAGAGTAAGTAGTGTTTATGGTTTAATAGTGCTAACTTGTAGGATTACTTAATTGGACCAGTGAAGGGCCTTAGAATGAGAATATGGTGTTTAAATTGAGAGATAGAGCAGTTCTAAGGGAAAAACTGAAGAGCAGACTTTGTGGAGCCAGGAATAGTTTAAACCCAATTAGGCGGCGCTGCCCGTTGTTGCACTATGCTCAAAAACGTGCAAAACCGTGCAAAAGAGGGTTTTAAGAGAGGAAGATGAAGGAGTTTTGGAATTGACCCAAAATGGCCAATAAAACTACAGTTTCAAGTCAGTAACCACTCCCACAGGGGCAGGCAGGCTGCTCAATGTTTTTCACTGCCACTGATCAACAGAGAGACTTTCCTTTAGCCCAAGCAAAAAATGGCCTCACAGAAACTTACAAACAGTTCAAGAACAGCAAGTCTGTAACTGAACTTTTTTAAATCTCAGAAAAGTGGGAAAAAAGCAAGATTTTTTTGTTTTTTCAGAGATAGCAGAGGTTAACAAGTATCAACAAGATATCAAGTTATCAATAAGAACGCCTAATAGTTTAGCACTGGGAACAATTTCAAGGATAGTATTGTTGTGACTGGTTATGGAGAATGAATTTATGTTGATAGTTAAGGTTTTGGATGGGGTAAATATCATGAGTTTAGTTTTTGATGGATTAAGAGCTAGATGATTATCTAGCATCCATTGTTCGGTGGTAGAGAAGGCATCTTGTGTTAGCTGTATCAGGGTGGGAATGGAGTTAGCAGCACAGATAATTGTTGAATCGTCTGCATATTGGATGATTTTAGCATTAGGAATAGTGTGGTGGAAGTCGTTGATGAAAATGTTAAACAGTAAGGGACCTAATATAGAACCTTGGGGTACACCAGTGGCAGTGTTAAGAAATAAGGAAGTGGATTTCTTCCATTTTACGGCTTGTTGCCTATTGGAAAGGTAGCTAGTAAACCAGTTAATAGAATTGGGTGAGAGTTGTAGATTAGAGAGCTTAGTCAGAAGGAGAGAGCAAGAGATAATATCGAAAGCCTTAGAAAGATCCAAGAGGAGTGTGGAAACGATACAGTTAGAGTCGCGTGCTTTATTTATGGTTTCAAGGAAGGAGAGTAGAGCAGTAGTAGTGCTGTGACCAGGTCTGAATCCATGCTGTGTGGGAGTAAGTAGGTGATTGTTGATGAGGTGGGGTAGAAATTGAATATGAATACATTTCTCAAGTAGTTTAGAGATGGGGGATAGGATGGCAATAGGTCAAAAGTTGGAGATGTTATTATTGTTTCCACCTTTGTGGAGGGGAATAATATTGCTTTCCTCCAGATTTGGGGTACATAGCCTTCTTGAATAGACCGGTTTATAAGAATACAGATGGGAAGGCAATGGCATTAGCACTGTTTTTAGGAAAAGGAAGGGATATTATCAGGGGCATTAGAGCATGGTTTAAATTTTAGGAGGAGTTTTTTAATAGTTGACACGGGGATGGGTTTGAGAGAGAAGAGATGGGTGGGAGGTGGAAGTATCTGAGGAGGGGGTTGTGGGAAGTGAAGTTGGATGAGTAGAATTATTTTGAAAGATGATGTTAATTTGCTTATGGAGTCGATGAAAAAGCTGTTAAATTGGGAGGCTAGGTCAATTTCGAAGCATTATGTTCTGGTTGAGGGTTTTCCTTTTTCCCAGGGTTGAAGAGGGTGGAAATGGTATCCCAGAATTTTTTAGGGTTGGTTTTGTGATCATTTTGGAGGGTAATGTAGTAGGATTTGCGGTCGGAAGTAATGAGTTTTTTTACTCTGTTACGGAGTGTTTTGTATTCATTCAGGGTGTCAGGGGTTCTGCTTTTGTAGTGGTTCTTTAAGGCTATATCACGGAGGCGCATGACAGCTAAGGTATTTTTAGTTAGCCAGGGGATGGTTTTGTTCTCAATTCTCTTAGTTCTCAAAGGGGCCAAGTTGTCTAGTAGGTTTAGAAATGTTGTATTAAAATAATTGACAGCTTCATCTAAGGGAGGAGTTTTTAAAGGATTCCAGTTGAATTTTTTAAGTAAGTCAGAGAAGGAGTTGGGGTTGAAGTTCTTTAAGGAATGCAAAGAGATGGTGGTTTGTGGTAGTTGCAGTGAGGGAGAGTGATGACGAGCGAAAGTAGGAAAGTGGTCGCTGAAGGAGTCTGGGAGGGTGCCACTGCTGGTAATAAGATGAGGGTGTGATACTAGGATCCAGTCAATAGTTCTCCCAGAGGAAAGGTCTTTTGATGGTCTGGTTATGGAGTTGATGAGCTGTTGGAAGTTATAAAGGTTTATATTTAGGGATTTTGTGGGGGATTGGACAGAGGGCCAGTTAATGTTAACGTCACCTAGGATATTGTAATATTGGAGGAGAGCCAATAGAGTATGTCTTCGAGAATAGGTATGTTGTCACCAGGAGGGATGTAGAGGGAGGCTATGCATATGGTTTTATGCTTGTTTAGGTGAAGTAAGGCTAAAAGTAGTTCGGCATTGGCAAATTGGGGAATAGGCTTAGAGTATGATGTAACTGAAAGGGAGGAGGAATAGAGTAGAGCAACTCCACCTCCTTTTTTATGGGTTCTATCTTTCCTGATGATATTGTAGCTGGGGGGAGCTATTTCAGAATCTTTTATGGAGGGTTTTAGCCATGTTTCAGAGATAGAGAGTATGTTGGGATGGTTATGGAGAAGCCAGGCATGAAGGTTGGGGATTTTGTTGCATATACTTTGAGTGTTTAATGCTGTGAAGGAGAGGGTTTTTACAGATGGAGGGGTGTAAGATGGTGTATATGAGGAGTTGATGGGAGAGGGACCTGGGTTGGGGTGAATGTCACCAGAAAGAAGGGTGTTGATTAAATGGTGAAGTTGGAAATAAAGGTCATTGGATAGTTTTGTGTATAGATTGTGGGTTGTATATTTGGTGCTAGTTAGGGTTAGGGTGGTGTGTTTGTGGATGGGGAAGAGTCTGAATGGGAAGAGAAGGGAGGGGTTATTGAAGTAAAGATGGGGCTGATGAATGTTGAAGAGTGTTGGTTTTGTTCAGGGATTGAACTAGTAGTGTGAAAGTGGGGTGAATGGATAGTATTGAAGGGTATGGTAAGGTAGGTTAGATAGGATAGAACAAGACATAGTAGTAGATAGGTTATAAATGAGGATGATCTTGCTTGCATAGTTGTAACACACTTAAGTGTGTTATAGCAATATTAAGAAAGTGTCACAAATTTTGGCCCATCACCCCCCATGTATGTGTGACGTCCTCCAGATGTCCTGCTCTAATAGGTTGACAGGAATGACAGAGCAGCAAGAGTGTAAATACAGTGTGCCATACTGACATAGAACAGAAATGTATATCAGGCATTACCTGTGTACATGTATGTATGAGTAGGTTACCTGGCTGCCTCATAACAACAGACATGGGATGCAAAACATCAGGTAAATAAGTTGTACCTGTTGTACACGTGTGTAATCTTAGTTTCTGTGCCTCCAACAAAGTTAGTTTTCTACAGCTACTGGTTGTTGCATTGCCCTGACACAGACATGGGTACTAGAATAAGCATGATTATCAGGTTGAAATTGGAGAGGTGTCCAACTGTGTTATGACCTTGTGTCCATGCCTACTACAAACAACTATATGGCCACCTACATAGCTGTATGGACTCAGAAATACCTTACTTGTAAAACCTGTCTCCACCAAAGTAGAGTAGTCCCCTTTGCTGGACAGCAATAATACACAAACCATATAATTCGTCACTATATTGACTGTACAGGACAAAGTAGGAGCAGGCACTAACTTGGCAGCAAGTCAACCTTTGTCTGAATGAGCATATAAGGTCACAGGTGGATTATTGAAAGGCTAACTATGAGTACAAATTGGACACATCTACCAAGGGCAATCACAAGACAGTCTTCACATATGTCTGCAATCTAAGAGGCAAAACTCAACCCACCCTTTAATGGTGGTCAATCACACCACAAACGCACACACCATAGCTATAGCCAACCTGCTGCAGACAGGTTTAGGGCAAACATCACCCCCCTGGCTCACCATCAGTATAGGTGGATATGCACAGCACCCACACCTGTACCCTCATCATCACGGAGCAGGTGCATACTGCCTAATCAAAGTCAACAAAAGCAAGTCTCTTGGGACCTGATAACATTCCTGTCTACATCCTACATGAACTCAGGCATATACTTCCAGCTCCATTACACACTGTATGCAAGCAAAGCCTGAGCACCATTGACATCCCATCTGCAAGGAAGATGGCCACTGCCATCCCTCTACACAAACGTGAATGATGAATGGTGGTTTATGCAATGCACTGGTCCTCATTGGGGGGTAACATAACACATCAGGACCAGGAGTACAATGCAGATTCATACTGTGCTAATAGATGACAGGGGTATGATGTGGTGGTAAGTGGTAGCTAATGATACGCAATATTGATGTGCTGGCTCTGTAAATAACTGTGGGCAATGTCTGAAGTCCTGTGATGTGTTTCCCTGTTTATGTCTTCCAGGTGGCATGCAGCGTCAGTCAGCATATACTGCAGAGGAGAATGCAGCTATCATTGATGCCATAAACCAGCACCATGCAGTACTGTTTGGCCATAGCCGGGAACATCTGCAGGAGTAAACTGTCTTGTAGGATGACCTTGTCCACAGAGTTAACACCTTTGGCCACAGTGGCTGCACATATGATCAGGTCAGGCATCAGGCAATTGACCTGATACGTTGTGCCCAGCAAAGGGCTGTTGTTGTGGCCAGGGACTGTACTACTACAGGTGGGGGTCCATCCACACAGGCCTCACTTATGGCAATAGAGGAGCTCCTTGACAACCTTGGGGCAGTCCCAAACAACAGCCAACACATGAAACACAAGTTATGGAGGTGAGTGGCACCCAAGCAACAGGCGAGGACCATCCAGGTAAGGCCACAGTGCACATCAATTTAATCATGTAGCAGTCATGCTGTCTTATATAGAGTATCTAGATGCATATGTCATATCAAACTGCATTTCTAGGTGGGGTTTAGTAATGCACACAAGTGCACATCTATGGTGAGGGACAGCAAATTGTGTATTGTTATAGCTTATTCTGTACCTGTGCAGAAATGTAGCTTTCATCTTGTACCAATGCCATATGTGAGGCTGCTGACAATACCTCTTCCCCACAGCTACATAGGTCCCTCTGGTCTGCACACAGCAGCCTGAAGCTGGTGAGTATGGGATTTTCCTGTTGTGGATCACCAGTACCCCAGGCATGTTAAGGCCATTCATGTGACCATGCACACAACTGTTACTCTCAGCCATTTTGCAATATCTGCATGTTCACTTGTGGTGGGGTTAACTGCATTGCATCACAGTGGTCATCACAGGGGCCTATTTGCAGGAGATGTCTCATATCTGTAGCATACCTCACAACCTGTTATTGCAAGACATCTGGGCAAAGACTGACAAAATTGGGGGATGAAGGCCCAAAACTAGGGGCATATTTTATAAATTAATTTTATACAGTGTATATAAATGGTGTACACACACCTGTTAGAATGCTAGGTATTTGTGATATACAAAAATGAGAGCACAGTAAAACATTTCTGAACCCTTCCAACCTTATAATCTGTACAATTCAGTTGTAAAACAAACAAATCTGTTAGGGGAACAATTATGACACATACAAAAATGTACAAGATGCTAGATGCATACATGTGCACAGGCTGAATCTAATACTGTGTTGAAGCAGCTTGCGATATTATTACAGCATTACATCTTCTTGGGTACACACCTGCCATCAATTACAGAGACTCTTTGATTAACAGCAAATAACAGTTAGCTGCCCAACCAGGATTATCCTAAATTTACTCAGTTGCCTGCTACAGCAACAGCCATAGTTCGCATACAGATTATAAAGCAGCAAAGAGATCTTATTTGTGAAAGGTATCAGCCCAGGAAAGGTACACACACATTTCACAGCATTGCATATACCATGGAACACAGTGAAGACAGTCATCAAATGGTGGTGGAAATGAGTCTATATTATAATCGTGAAAGCTGTCTTTCCTGAATACATGTTCATCGACATATAAACGTCGAAGAACGAGAACAGCAAAGTACCAAAAATGTGAAATGGAGAATGCCGAATGAATTCCTGGAAGTAACAGCGCCATACAGGTAAGGTAAACCTAACTGTACAAACCTTACCTAAAACACTTTTTCAAATGAGCAGCAATCCCCCCTGTACCCCCCACACCCCCCTACTTATATATACCAACTCCGAGACCGCACTGCAGTGGGGAAAAGGATTCATTTCCTCATTCCCATGATCACCCTGCTGGTCAAGAAAATCCATTCGGCATTCTCCATTTCGCTCTTTTGGTACTTTGCTGTTCTCGTTCTTCGACGTATAGCTGTCGATGAACATGTATTCATGAAAGACAGTTTTCGCAATTCTGATATAGACCAGGTGGAAATATGGGTCAACAGTGGCATTGCAAAGAACTGGACATCCCTCCAAATGTGTGGAAAAGACAAGACCCAAACTGGACAGGGAGGCTGCCAGAAGACCTACAGCAATACTACAGGAGTTGCATGAATCTCTGGCAAGTACTGGTTATGTGCTATATGTAACAACAATCTCCCATATTCTCCACATGTCTGGTCTATGGGGCTGGTTTGGAAGATGAAAGCCTTCTCAAACACAGAACAACATCCAGGTCTGGTGAATTTCTAAAGAAAAACATCAGGTCTCCCAATAGCATGTGGGGAAATGTGTTATGGTGTAATGAGACCAAGGTTGCACTATTTGGCCACAATACCAAACGGTTTGTTTGGCACAATAACAACACTGTGCATCACCAAAAGAACACCATCCTCATGGTGAAGCATGGTGATGGCAGTGTCCTGTTTTGGGGTTGCTGTTTATAAGCTGGAAGTGGGCCATTAGTCAAAGTGAAGGGGATTAGGAACAGTTCATAATACCAGTCCCTTTTGGCCCAATATCTTCATGTGTCTGCCAGAAAGCTGTCAATGGAGAAGACTTACACCTTTCCACACAACAATGACCCATACCATACATCAAAATCCAAAAAAAAAGTCTTCACCAGAAGACAATCAATGTTTTGGAATGGCACAGCCACAGTCCACACATACATCAAATAGAAAATCTATGAGAGTGCCCTGAAGAGGCCTGTGCAAAAGAGACACCCTCACAATCTGACAGAGTTGGAGAGCTTCTGAAAGGGAGAGTGTACAAATATTGCTAAATCGAGATGTGCCATGCAGATCTACACCTTCCCAAGTGGATCGACTGCTGTTATTATTTATTTATTTATCTATTTATTTATTTCATTTGTTTACCAGGTAATGTCTGACTGACCATGAGACCCATTTTCAGCTGAGGCCCAGGGAGAAAAGCTCCATACATACATACTATCCAAAAATATTTTTTTTACGTATAAGGATGAACACATAAATATGTTATTAACATTGTACAATGAAAAAAACAGAATAGTAATTGCTAATTATGAAATCAAAAGGTGCTTTAACAAAGTATTACTTTAAGGGTGTGCACAGTCATGCAACCAGCCTATTGTATGTATGTCAACTTCTACATGTTACCCCTAACCAACGTGTTTGTTCTACAATTGGATTGCATAGATTATAGGTCACATTAAAGATGGAAAATGTTACCACATGATTTCTGTGGTCTCATGTTATATATCAGACAAACCTGGCATGTTAACAGGGGTGTCTGCAATAATAATATCTGCTGTAAGAGCAGAAGGTTGTTAGTGCAACAGGTTCTGTTGTAACATAAATGTACTGCAGATTTTGAAGTGTGAAACTCAAAACATGTCATTAATTAGTGACACCAATCCTCATATCATCCCAGTAATGTGTCAAACACACGATTTATGACAAACAAGACAGAAATATGAGCCACACATGTAGACATTCAGTGACACTCTGCACAGTTGAGAGGTATGTTCTGTAGGAGTTGCCACTGTGCTATACAGGTGAACAGCAATTATATGTACATGGGTGCAGTGTGTGTGCTACTTGAAGGCCCATCACCTACTAACACTACTCACATACCACAGAGGTGTATATAAATAGTAACATTAAGTGGAAAGGGCTGCACTGCATGATGTTGAGGGCCTGTCCAGGGTGTGTATGTAGTGGTCTGGCTGTGTTGTGAATGTTACCAATTGGCTAATGTGAGGTCTGTGTAATGCCTGTCTGCCACTTCACTTGTATGTGTGTGCATGTGCATGTGTGTGTGTGTGTGTGTGTGTGTGTGTGTGTGTGTGTGTGTGTGTGTGTGTGTGTGTGTGTGCTTGTGTAGCAGCAAATGGTATAGTGCACATATTAATTTACATATGTTGTCTTCCCCTCACAGGTGGTCACGGTGGTCATGGACCCTTCCACTCAGAATCTGATGTCAGTATCTCTGCAAACTCTGGCAATGATGATGGTCATAGTCAGGCACAGGTGGTGCTGTCAGGGGCTGAATCTGTGCCATCATTTGGCATCCCACAGTCATCCACAATGTCCCCGCACACAGTCACAATGCCCACACATGCCCCATCCCCAGCAGCCACTGATGATGGACAGTTGACAGGTGGTGGCATGGAACAGGCTGATGTGGTGACTATGGCAGGTGTGAGTGTAGACACTGGCCATAGCCAGAGTGCAGGTGAGGTCCCACACAGGCGGATGGACAGGGGTGCTCACAAAAAGACTACTGCTCATCAAGCCACTGTCACAAGTGCCACAGCAGGTGTCACCAGATGCATGTTTTGGGCTGTCATGGATGCACAGGCATGTAGTGAACACAACACTAGACAAATATTCAGGGTGCTGGATGCAACTCTTCCTGATTTATGTAGCCACATAAGTGACCTTGTTGAGGCCACATGCCAAAATATTGAGGTCATGAATAGATGGTGGGGTGAGACCTTGGCAATTCTCGACTGTGGCGTGTCTGTGCTAGAGCATGTGGTGGGAGATGGGCATTGGCCACATGGATGTAGGTAAGCACCAACATCAGCTGAGAGTCTATAGGGCCTTGCACCTTCACACTCCCATAGTGGCAGTGACACCAGCACTACCAAAGGGGAGTTGCTGTCCACATCACTACAGAGCAAGCCATGGGCACATGGTCCTGGCTGGTCCCATCAGGGACATGGATCTAGCAGACAGCAATCACCAGCAGGAAGCAGTACTGCATCTGGCCTTGAGACTGGTGGTGCCAGTGAGACCCCTAGCAGGACCAGTTCATGTGTCCATTGCTGGAGATGGTGAACTGGATGCCCTACCATGTACAGTCCACAGCTGTCCAACATATCCCTGTGTAGGCCAGCCACATGGCATGACTGTGTGCATACATGCACACACATCTGTATCATAGGCAGATCACCTCCAGACACACACAGCACCTCTGCACAGCCCATCTATAGGCTATATCTCCAAACACACACACATGGATGTCAACCATATAGCCCAGCCTAGGCCTCTGGAAAACTAACACCACAACCTGTGCATATGATAATACCTGTGCCATATCCCTGTCATCCATACCACTGATGCAGGAACAGGCTAATATGGGTCTGATGCACAGGGTGATTATAGTACAGTGTAGCTATGTAATACTATGTAAGGTGCTGTCTGTTTGCATTTGTTATGGGTACACATAAAGGTGTATGTACCTTATTAGCCATGATGCATTATTGCTGTTAGTACCACTGACTGAATGTAATCTGACATGCTATATTCAGTTTGTGTTCCAGGTGTCTGTGTGCCTGCAAGCTGTGACACTGTAGACATTACCAACATGAAGCATGGCAGAGTAGAGATACACCAACCATTTTATTGCCAAGGTACAGCTGTATATGTACGTTTACCAGGTATGTATGCATGCAACAGTGTGTGATGGACACTGTTGTCAGACAGTGTGACCTTGCATACATACCCCTTGTCACAGACAGGTAGTCTTCAGACATGTCACCTCAGTGTTGTGTAGTACTACAGGCTCATACATATGGAACAGGTTACTGGAGTACTGTCAGTAGGTCCCTCAAAAGCTTAGCCATTAGACTGACCGCAATAGATTCACATGTCAGCACCTGTTACTCCTGCCTTTTTTTCCCATACACTCAATCTTGATGCAGTTGGTGAGGCCATGCATGCTACTGTGTTCCTGAGTTCACAGGGTGGAACAGGGAGACAACATGGTATATCCTTTGCATACACACAGTAAAAACTGGCACAGGGGATGTGCATACAGTAACACAAACACAGTTACCAATAGACATATTCATAAACCTACATATCCCCTTTAATGTACTATAGTGCTACATACACATGACTTGCCCCACATAGATTATATGCATGGGACATAATCCACTACCTCTTACAACATGTAATGTTGGGAATGCCTTCATGGATGGTAAGATAATCCACCAGAAATAACAACTGGAGTCATCTTTTGCTAATGCAAGCCCGGATAAGTGATAGGGTAACAGGCATTGTATCAGCATGATGTTTCAGTCAGATATGATATCTAATGCTAGCGTGTGTGTCAGTACACTAACTGTGACCTATTTGGCAACAATATTACATACCTGGCCATTGTTAGGGGACACAGACCACATATAGGTTGCAAACATCCAGATACTTCATAGACATCTGTACAGATGACTGGTATGGCCGGTACAATGGTTTAACATGCTGCATGTGAGGCAGATGCCATTAACACGCTACAAAATGTAATGCCATCGGGAGGTGGTAAACAGGCGAGGATGGTACACACATCAAAATGGTATAACCCACACAGGATATGATATGATCACCCAAACACACACACAAACACAGTTTCCAGTATTGAGATTAGAACCCCTACCTATCTAGTTATTTCTACTATAGTGTTGTGCAGTCATCAAAGATTACACAGAGCTTATATGATTTCACCTTGTAGCAAGGTACATCTAAGGTGAATGATATCAGCATGCCTTGTAAAGTAGGGTAATGGGAAGTGTACAGGGTGGTACATCACTCAAAATGGTATAACCCACACACAATATGATGCTCAACCCAAACACACACACAACTGCGAATATTGAGAATAGAACCCCTACCAATCTAGTTATTTCTACTATAGTGTTATGTCGTTATCAGATGCGCCAGGAAGCTTATATGAATTCACCTTCTACCAAGGTACTTCTAAGGTGAATGACATCAGCAGACCTTGTAAAGTAGGGTGATGGGAAGTGTATAAAGTGGTACACAACTCAAAATGGTGTAACCCACACACGATTTGATTCTCTCTCTCACACACACACACACACACACACACACACACACACACACACACACACACACACACACACACACACACACACACACACACACACACACACACACACACACACACACACACACACTTACTTGCCAGTATTAAGATTAGAACCCCCTGCATATCTAGTGATTTGTACTCTAGTATTACACAGCCATAGCACGCACTACGGAACTTACTGGGCTGACAACTGGACAAAGGTGCGGATAAGGGAAATGACATCAGTAAGACTGCTAAAGTAGGGCACCATGTGGGGAACTTATCAAAATACTTCTTCCTACAAACATACACACACACACTTATACAGCCACACACACATTTGCCAAATCTGAGAGTAGAACCCCTGCCTATCAAGTGATTTGTACTATAGTGTTACACAGTTATTGCATGTACTATGGAGCTTACTTGGCTGACAACTGGCCAAATATGCTGATAAGGGGAATGACATCAGCAGGACTGATAAAGTGGGGCATTGGGAAGTTTTGTGGTTGGGAATGGCCTAAAACTGCTTCACCTACAAACACTGCCTCACTCTCACACACACAACTGTCATACATACAGTTGCCAGTATTGGAATTAGAACCCCTACCTGTCTAGTTATTTGTACTATAGTGTTTTGCTACATAGTTCATAGGGGTGATAGGTGGACAATGGTACTTCTAAGGTAAATGACAGCAACAGATCTTGTGGAGTAGAGCAATGTGAAGTGCATTGAGTGTGAACAGTCTCCTAATACTTAGACCTATGGACACACACACACACACACACACACACACACACACACACACACACACACACACACACACACACACACACACAGAGGTGATGTGATATTATAAACCCAACATCAGTACTATTACACAATGGGGCTCACATTTTATGCTAGCACATGCAACTGTTTACAACTGGTATGCCACTGTCCACAGCAGGACATCACTGTATGCCATTCAGGGTACCTGTGTGTGACTCACTCTGTCTGTGTCCCCCTGTCTCTCTCTCTCTCTCTCTCTCTATCATTGTCTGTTGCTCACTTCCCCACATCTATGTGTGTGTATCCTTGGCATATATTATCAGTTGCCCATATGCATGTCTGTGTATCTCATGCAACAGATGCAGATATATCACCTATGGGCCATCTACAGCTAACTGAGGGTAATCCTGTCTGATGTGTGTGTGTGTGTGTGGGGGGGGGGCAGTTAATGTGTACATAGCTATATGTATGCACAGACATATATACACAATACAGTGTTATAGTTTTATGTGGGTTCCGACATGTCCTGTGATTCTCTAAGTGTAGGAGCATGCCCAGTGTGACCTTCTATAGTTAGAGTGGGACTCCATTCCAGAGATAGGTGTACTCCAGTCCAGGGTTTTGTGTGCTGCAGCCATACCTGTCAGGAGTACACAGGACTTTCCTCAGGGTACTAGGTTTGTTTAGCAGACATTTTCTGACATATCTGTAGTCTGACACCGTAATGTATTGTGTCATTACCTAATGCCAGACATCTTCAGATCATCACAGTGCTTTACCAGAGGAATACTAGTTGTATGATGCATAGACCAATATTATGAAGGCAGCTATGTACATTCTTGCCCAGCAAGGTCATTTGTGAGGTGTGGCAACAGCCAGTTGAGTGATGGCGCGCTGTGTAAACAGTCCAGCAACCTTGTGATATACTGAGAGATCTCCTTCTTGTGTGGTATCATTCTAACCTGAGATGTCATATTTTTGTGTGGCCATACCGCTCAACTGTACATTTTTTGGCAGGTTGTCCAGGTGTTTGGCTAGAGGTTTCATCCTGTGTATGTAAACTTGTGTTTTGATGGCAAGTTAGTTACATATAATTGAAGAGTGATGTTACAAAATAATGACAAATATCACTGTTTCAGACTACATAACCTTCAGACAATTCCCGCTACTGCAAAACCCTCACCCTACCAACTTCCTCAGTATGTAAGGGCAATATTTACAACACATGTCTGTCATTGTACCTTTGTCCCACTTTTATTTCTGCCCTTGTCCAAATGTCTTGCTATCAGAGGTTGAGAGTTATGGGTGTGGGTACAGAGTGCATTCTACTGTGCAGGCATGTCCATTATATGTAAAAGCAAACATAAGAAAAAAGGATTATTGAAAATAACCACTGGCAACAGTATCAAAAAGCACTATATTCACATAAATCTTAGCACTTTAGCTACAAATCCTTCAAGATGCCCATTATATGTGTAGTATATTCCACATAGCACTGTGACTTCCAGGTATGTCAGTGACAGAGCAGTAGGTGTTACTGACATGCATAATAGTTGCCACTGCAGTTATCTGCATATGGCCTTGTCAAAGATGGCACTGTACCTAGGGCACTACCAGACAACTGCCAGGAGAATATGCTGGCCAGATCCTGACAGTAATAACCACACATACAAATAGCTCATTGATCCCTGCATATTGTGGACATACAACATGTTTTCATGTGTATTCAGACAGCCCTGCCAATGTGTGCTATGCTGCTATTTCCCTGCAAACATACATGTTACTTCATTTCTGTGGTACATGGGGGGCACACCTGTCAACTGTACACATTTGCACAGACTGTGCTGATATTTGCTTTACATTTTGGTTCCATTTACCATACTATTGTTCCCTGTCTTGGGGACTAGAGGCATATCAGTAAAGACCACAGGTCAGATTGTAATGGCATATATTTGAGTTTCAGACTTATCCTTCATAGCCTTACTGCAACTGTGAGGCCTGCTGTGCTATCACTGTGTGAGTCTGTAGGGGTGTAATTCAACATTGCTGCCATTTGTGTGCCTTTATCAGATATTTCTCTCTGGTTTTCTACAGCTGACTTGCTATGTGGGTGAGAGGGGTGGTTATGGGACCCCCCACACTGACATCCATGCCTGTGACCTATGACCCCCCAATTAGTTGTCCCCACACATATACTGCAGTTGGATTTGCCACCTTGGGTACTACTGCATAGTGTGGGGAGGCCAGTTTTGGGCAGACATTTCCTGGTGTCCCACATAGCTGTCAGTTGTCTGCTGCTATCCCAGTAAACCAGCCCATTCCCTTGCATGCATGCAGCATTACTATAGATATGCTACCAAAACATATTAATCCATTCATTTATTGTTAAAATACTGACTTACCTTGTGCCTGTGGCAGTTTTGAGGATGGTGCTTGAGGGCTGCCTACATTGGATGCACACAGTACACTGCCTATACATGGTAAGTTACAGGTAATGTGATGTGTGTGTCATACATTTTACTGTGTGTGAGTCAAAGAGAGGTGTCATTTCCTGGGGTCCCTACAGTGTCAGAGCATGTGTGCTATGCATTGCCTCTTTGCCAAGGCCTGAGCAGACTCGGCATGCCTTTATCTGCCTACAGCAGCAGGCTCAGTGGCCTCCTCATCTGAGTCCCTCTGTGCCTTTGGGGACCTTGGCAATGGTGGTGGGCTGTGTGGCCTTTCCCCATGCTGTTCCTGCTGCAGCTGTTTCCACATGATCAAATTGTGTAGCATGGCACATACTATGAACATGTGTGCATATGTGGCTAGAGAGTACTGCAACGCTCCACTAGATATGTCAAGGCGGTAGAACCGTGTCTTGAGCATCCCAAAAACATACTCTATAATGATCTTGGTTTGTGTGTGTGTGTGTGTGCCTCATTATGGCATTCTTGTGTGGGTGCGTGTGCATTTCTGATGGGTGTCATCATCCATGGCTCCAGTGCATAGCCATCATCTCCCACCAGATGGCCATATGGGATTCCCCCACTGGCAAATGCCTGGTACAGCTGTAATGAATGCCAGATGTGGAAGTTGTGATAGTTTCCAGGGCTGACAGCAAACACATTTATGATAATGCCCTGGGCATTGCACATGACCTGGCAGTTGATGGAGGGGAATCCCTTGCAGTTTATGTAGACCCTACCCTGTTCACCATGTGGTGCTTTTATGTGGATGTGTGTGCAGTCTATCAAACCCAGTAATCTAGGTATTCTACTACATGGTGGAAGAGAGGCATATTGCTGGTCCTCTCCTCACGGGTGTTGGGGAAGTAAATGTGCTCACCGGCATGTGATAGCATGGCATCTAGGAACTGCTTGCATATCCTGGATGCAGATGCCTGTGAGACCCCCATGATGTCCTCAGTAGGTCTTTGGAAAGTATCTGTACCTAGTATTCTTAAGGCTACACATACCTTGGTATCCAGTGGGTTGGGTTCCCTTCTGTTGGCTTTAGATCTGAGTTGAGGCTGTCACAGCTCGATGATTTGCTGAAGTATTTCTCTATCCACCCTGTAGTGCTTTACTATCGCCAGATCATGTAGCCCCTGGTAAGTTACCGTGGGTCTGAACACTCATTTCCTCCTCCTCGGTCTGTGGTGGTTGTCAGCATTATCCTCCTCACCGGCTTCAGCCTCTAGCATATACTGATGGATCAAAGCAATGACAGCCCCTAACATTTTTCCAGTTAAAATTCCCCCACATGTGTACACCAATGGTGCAGAGTTTCTGGGAAAAAACAGCCTGTAAGGTGTTTCCATACTTTATACTGTTGTGCTGCAGATGCTGCTTGTATGATTGGTTGACTATGATGCATTCCACCTGCTAGCTATGGAATTTGTTCTTGATTGTTTTTATTCTGCTATTTTCCTTTTTTTTCCTTTTTTCCTTTCCCATTTCCACCCTTTTTAAGCCCCGAGGCATGCTGGGCAATCCAAGTGCCCAAATGTAAACAGTCCTGCTATTTCCAGGGGGGGGGGGGGGGGTTTGTTTGATTTAGACTCTGTGCGCACCACACAAACTCGTTTAGCTAATGTAAACACTAAGAAATGGCCCTCCCTGGATGCAAACACACTCTTCATTTCATGGAATAAGTCATTACAGTCTCGGATACCCTACCTTGCTTAGCTGTGCTTAGCTAAGCTTATCTGGGGGCTATACAGCTTCAATGTGCTTACACCATGCATGACACACCCTCTTTTCATGTCTGTTGCTCCTCCTGCTTACACAATCATGTTATAGCACCTACACGGTTAGGTGCAGTTTGGCACTGAGAATATTTTTGTGATTCAGTAAATTTCCCCTCATTTGCACACCCCACTGCCTTAGTCCCTAGTTACTGCACTACCCCAGAGCCTTTGCCCTGAACAACCACTGTCTCCTGGTATTGTTTTGATTCTGCATGCCATAGACTATAATGGCAAAATGCAGATTTCCCTTAAAATTGAGTTTTCACATTTTTTTTTTTATTTTCTGCATGATCCTTTTTGTGTGCCGCTGCCCTATGCTTAAACAGATGACATCGGCCAAAAAAATAACTTATTTTTACAAAAATTAAACACTTTTCCATGCCAATGGCCATATATTTGGGCATTGGTATGCCTAAAGATTATAATACATGCTTTTATTTGAGCTGTCAAGCCTCCGTTTTATTTTTTGCTGAAATGTATTTGGCTAGTAGCTGAATGCATTTATGCAACTAACAATATTTTTGCATTAGGGTTATCACCTGTTCCACTTTGCGAGGGACAGTCCCTCTTTGAGCAGTTGTGTCCTGAAAAAAAATTGAAAAAATGGCAAATGTCCTGAGATTTTAGGACAAAGATATTTCCTATATTTTCTTTAATAGTTGCATAAAACAGTTATTTTGTATCTGAAACACCTAAATATTATAATAAGCAGAATAAGCAACTCAAATGCTGCAAGAATAAGGTTTTATTATGGCAAAAAATTGAATTTATGTCATTTGTACTGGCCGTGGGTATGTTTTGCCCTGCAAAATCTGACGTTTCTACAAAAAATGTCCCACTTTGGGCATTTGAAAAGGTGGCAACCCTATCTTGCATGGATGTCTGCCTGCTTGTTGAATCACTAATTCACCTCATTTGCATGTTTTTCACCAGAAAATAAGGTAATTAGCATTATGCAGTGGTGTCCATGCAGGAATAGTGTAAGCAGGCTCGTGCAAATCAGAACAGTAGTTTACTGGATCGCTCGGTGGATATATTCCGTGCGGGAGCAGCTACACTGTTCCTCTTCAGAAAAAAATGCTTATTGAACCCCAGGGATAGATCCCTTTATTGGAAACAGAGAATGATGTTGTGATCCCTATTCAATAACATTTCTTTTGGCTGTATGCATGATGCCAGCATAAAGTAATGTTCTCATTGGTGCCATTACACAACTCGGAATGACCATATTCTACCATATAGCACCCTCATTGGCCATAATTATTGTCAGATAGCCCCATTCAGTCTTCTGTTTTGCCAGACTACAATAAGAGCAAGTTTATAATCAGTTTGTCAGGCTACCTGAGCTCATAGAATAGATGGAATTCTAGCTGCTCATTGTCACTTGGACTGGGGATACACATAAGCATTACCCTTGTCTTAATGACTGTCTTCTTCCTAGGTGGTCTGTAGGGCAATCTCACAGTTAGTATTTATAATTATCAGGGGTGGGCAGTGCACGAGGGTTTGCCCCTTCCCTGCTAAAAAGATGTTTTTTTTTTCTTTCACTAATTTGGCAATTTGATCTTACCAGCTTTCTATTTTGCTGGTTGTTATTCCAGGCTATCAATAAAATGAAGAAGACCCATATATATATATATGTATATATATATATATATATATATATATATATATATATATAAAGAGAGAGATCGAGTGAGTGAGTGAGAAAGAGAGATTTGTATCTATATGTATTTCTCTCTCTCTCACCTCTCTCTCTCTCTCTCTCTCTATATATATATATATATATATATATATATATATATATATAGATCTAGGACTATTGAACAAAAGTTCAATAGTCCAAATCCACAATCACCGAACACACTTTAACGAAAGCACTTTCACCAAAAAAGCACTTTCGTTAAAGTGTGTTAAAAAAAAAAATGTTAAATTTACATTTACCCCCCCCCCATGTGGAGGGTTGTACCCCCTACACCCCCCACTTTAATATTCTCACTCCGAGGTCGCACTACAGTAGGAAAAAGGGAACTTTCCCTTAGCTGCACTGTACTATGACCTCTGCAACAGGCATACTTACGCGAAAGTGCTTCTTTGGTGAAAAGCACTTTTACGCAAGTATGTCCGGCCAAATCTGTTTCAGTGATGTTGCCGTTCGGGGATCTGTACGGATCCCATATATATATATATATATATATATATATATATATATATATATATATATATGTATAGAGAGAGAGAGAGAGAGATTTATATGTGATGCTTTGTGAAGTATATTCTTGTTAACTGTATCATTAGCAACAATAGTTAGAATGCACTTTTCATTGTGTTTGCATTTCTCTTCCCCCCACACTCCTAATCACTATCCTGTTTCTTAAACAAAATCATTTTATATATATATATATATATATATATATATATATATATATATATATATACAAATATATAGATATATAGATATCAATACACACACACACACACGCACGTGCATGCACATAGACAGTGAAAGAGAGTTCCCCTGCATTTTATCAAACAGATTTGTTGAATAAAGGCAAGGGATGGTAGAGATTGTTCAACATTCATATTGCTAAATGTTTGAAATTTCAAAGGTATATTTTGTCATCACAGGTAAGTAGAGTTTATGAAGGGGTGAGAGTTTTTGTGCACTTGTTTGGCTGCTAGGTATAGGGTAAGGGTTAGTATATACAGGTTAGGGTTACAGTATGGATTAGTTAAGGGAATAATATGTAGCGTTGGTAGTGTGTGTTGTGTGTTTGTATGTCTGAGTTTGTCTTGTGTAGAGTTAGTGATGCAGGAAGGTTTGTTTTAAGGTACATTGTAAGGATAGGGCTGGGGGCATGGGGATAGACTTAAGGTTAGGGTTAGCATACATTACAAAAGTGGTACTGGGGAGGAAACCCTAACCCCACACCTTAGCTTAAACAAAATCCTTCCTGTAACAGTACCACTATTAAGACTAATGTTATGGATGTTTTAATGTAAAGATCAGAAAAGGAAATTATTTCCTTTCTTGATTCTGCAGGTTTGGTGTTTAGGGATTTTAATATTATGCATGCTCGATCTTTATATCACTGTCTTGTTTTCAACATTAAATAAGGTTGAGCATACCTAATGTAATCGTATACATATACATATTACAAATAGAAGATTAATGTCCGGGGCCTCTTAGCCAGACCACTGTGTGCCCTGCAATCATGATGCATTTTAATGTCTGAGAATGCTGTATATATGCAAAATAAACATAATCTTCAGACAAACATATATCAATCGTAAGAAATAAGCAAAGTCTGCCAATCTTATCACATGATGTGAAGCATACAGCATAAAAATCATGATATTCTTACATATATAGACTGTGTACTGCTTCAGTATGTCTATTGAACAGAAATATATATACATGAAATGCTTTTATGATTACCAGAGCTGAATCAAGGTCAAATGGGGTACAAGGCAGGGTAATGGATTGCCCCCCCCTATGCACGGCCCCCCCACAGCCATTCCAATGTCTCATTACTTGGCTGTTTTTCCCCAGTTACCATAAACACTGTTCAAAACTCTCAGTGTGCATGCTATTTTCTGTTTTACTTCTGCAATGATTACAGATATTTGAATTTAATTTAAAACGTATGTCAAATTTTATTGCACAAACACTGATATACATTCACTAAATGAAGCAATACAGTCTGGCAACGAAAACAGACCTAACATTAAATCTTCTCTACCCTAGAAACTCACATTCACTGAAATAGTATTAAAAACCACATTCAAAGATAATGCGTCTGGCCAGTGGTGGATTAAGTTTACGTTTAGACTATTTTCAAATCGTAGGCCCCTTGCACACATTTTTAGGACCATGCAAAAATGCAAGAGTTCTTTGATTCACCTTCCTAGTTATATTAAAGTATATCCATTGTATAACGCAGCACGACTTGTTACAGCATGTTTTAAATTTATAGTTTTGAATATTTTTCTAGTAAGCAATGAAACAAAACATATGAAACGATAATGAAAAAACTGCCCAATTCAGAACATTTCAACCATAAAAGGTCACTCAAACTTTTGTTTTTACACTCCACCAATATCAGTCAATATACACAATATCTGCAGAAGTAAAAGTCATCTGAATAATTCAACATTAAAGAGATATGCAACTAATGAAGAGGGTGCTACTAGTAAACATCGTTATATTCCAGTGTTTCATCTACAAATTCAGTGACTGCTCCCCTTGAAGAATAAATTGACCATGTTACATTAAAAAATGGTCATTGGTAATATTGTGATAGGGAATGGATGGTAAACTGAAACCAAGTTCATAGTTACTAGGCATCTCATCCAAAGACAACATACTCAAGATTATAGCATCCTACCCCTCGTAAAATACAAAACAGTATCAGCAATCTATCTACATGCTGTGGGAGCAGAACCCACAGCCTTCTGCCTCAAGCTGCAAGTACACTACCTGCTGTGCTACTAATGTCCCTGTAATCAATTCTATATTGGCGAAACAAAAAGGGCATTTAAAGTTAGATTGATGGAACATGCCAGAGATATTGTTAATAGTAAGGAAGAAAGTTCTGTTGCTATGCATTTTAAAAAATGTCATCAGGGTAATAATGAGGGCTTAAAAGGTACGGTGCTGGAAAAAAATAATGTTTCTTATTTTGATGCTAACAATCTTAAAAATCAGCTGTTATTTAGAGAGGCTGTTTACATTTTAAAGTTTGGCACTTTATACCCTCATGGGTTAAATGAAGAAATGAATTGGAGAGTATTAATTTAATTATTTCATTGTGTTATTATAGTGGTTTAAAAAATCTTTGTAAGTGGATAATTAATCAATGACTTAATTATTGCTTGTTGGATTTTTATATAAACTGTATGTGTTTCTATGGTTCTTTACTCCTTGAAGGCTATGGCCGAGACTTCAGAGAAAAATAACTTGCTACAATAAAACTTGTGGATCACTTCTTGGTTGTATTTTGCTGCTGTGCTACTAACACTGCTTTGGAGCACTCCACCACAGTAGCGGTTCCATTTGCTAAACAAAACTGTTGCACACTGTAAACAGATCTGGCACAAGCAGCAGTAAACTCCTCTTCCATTGAAGCTCACAATTCCTTGAAAATGCACTTGTAACTCAGTTCCTTGAAAAATGCACCTGAAATTCAGTACCCTAAAAAATGCAGCTGGGTAGCTGGGGTAGAAGATTCAGGCTCTTATTTCCTGTAACTAAGATACAGGGTTTGAGCCTAAGCAAATTACTAACCACCTGCTAACCCTAACTAGGGCATTTCACTCTAACAAAGACATCTCAACCTCTCAGTGCAAGAAATCTGGACAAAACCTAAAAAAACAGGTACAGATTATAAATATTGTTCTCATGAACTTATAATATTACTAAAATAACAGTGTTTGTGTTAGTATACATTTTTCTAAAGGATATGAAGTCTGAAAGTCAAATGTCTGCCATTATTTAGTAACTTTAGTACTTTTTATGAGGAACAGACCAAAAATATGGGGCAAGATCTAGACACTTAAGAGGTATGCTACCTACCTACCTCTCTCTCACACACACACGCACACACGCACACACACACACACACACACACACACACACACACACACACACACACACACACACACACACACACACACCTATCTACCTACCTCCCTCCCTCTTAGACACACACACACACACACACACACACACACACACACACACATGCACACACAAACACACACCTATCTACCTACCTCCCTCTTACACACAGACACACACACACACACACACACACACACACACACACACCCACACACACACACACACACACACACACACACACACACACACACACACACACACACACACACACTACAGAGTTTGTGTGTGGAGGGGGTGTTGGGGATTGAACCCACTGACTTCTTCATTAATGTGACAACAAAGACACATAACATTATGATCTACTTTTCCAATTGTACAGGACAAGGCATGAAGAAGCACTTGTAGCATTGCATTAAATTTAATACATCTAATCTATGCCATTCCTGACAGATGTGAGGAATGGTGTACATTTTGTAATGCCTACTGCTGTTACTGTTATAAGCCATACATTTTTATTACAGTATGTATACTCATCCTGATGCTCTCTTAGGCACTCCTGTGCAACTGCCTATTTCTTTTGATGTCTTCAGGGGCTACAGCATACAAAGGGCATAAGGAAATGTTTGATGGTGGCATGTAGTAATAGGTTATTTGGGTAGATAAAACTAGTTAGACTTATTGTATGGAGGTAGTCACTATGCCTTCTTCCTTCTGTCAGCACAATTACACCTCATGTCACATCACAGCAATGGTAACAGCACTGTCCCTTATTCTGTAACCCAGTATGGCCCTACTGCAGGCCCTGCAAGTGTACTCCTTATGCAGAATTCCAGAAAAAACTTGGACAGCACCTCACTCCACCTCTGCACTCTAAAAGGAGCACTACCCTCTCCTCTAAGAATGAAGTCTCACCTTGAAGAATTTGAGGGAGATATGGCAGACAATTGACCCTCAAAAGAAGTTCTTGCATGTCCCAATGTCTGAGTGATGATGGGTATTTACAGGTACCTTATGTGATCTAATTGTAGCAACTGCATGGCAAACTCAGAATCCTGTTTTATTCTGTCCAATGACACTTTAAGGTGTGAAACATGGCTGTCCTCCATCCCTCTATATGCTGTTGAGAATGCATTTTCTACAGTGACTCCAATTAATGATGGTTAAATAGATGATAATTATCTCATCCCCAAAATAATTGTCTGCCTGCATGTGCACAAAGCTGCCAGCAGGTGCTCAGGCATGTGCACGGCATCATGTAGAACTCCTCACCGCATGTGTCAGGTCTACTCTTTGAGCAATTTGAATGATTCAGAAAAAGTAATGAGTTGAGTCCTAATTATCAAAATTATCATACCTAGAGAGGTGAACTGACATGATATAAACACAACACACAAGAAAACATTGGAAAACAAGTTTGAAGTTTGAATCCCACTAAGGGTATTGTTTAAAAAATATTCTCATGAAGATAACTAGGTAAATAATGCAAGTGCTACTTTTTACACATCTGTTTGCTTGTACAATGATATCTTTATGTCTGCCCTTTACTGTAAGGCCTGCGTAGAATGTTAGTTTTTCAGTATCTGTACATGCATTGTCCAAAAGTATATTAAGGATTACATTACTACATTGTAAGTGTAATGTTTGTAATATCATGTTTGTTAGATGATTGCTATGGTAGATGTTAGAAACATCCCTAAACTCATATTGAGAGTAATGTTCAATATTATTGTAGTGTTATGTGTGCTGCACATATGCATTTAGCCAAAATGTTTGCTATTGTAATGGTCAAGTGTTGTTCAGTTGCAGTTATATTCTTGTGTTGAGAGAATATGTGGTCAGTACAAAATACATATCTGACCAGTAGCGTAGTTAGGGTGGGCCTAAAGGGTCAACTGTTCCAGGTGCAAATTGTTAGAGGGTGCAGTATGATCGGCCATTCATCATCCTGATGTGGTCTAACTATAGAAAATGTTTCCTACATCTGATTTTTTTTTTTACTAAAAACTAGAATGCTCCATGCAGGATATAAACTATAACAACTGCAATTTACTACAGTTTCAATGTAAAAAAGAAAATCTTTTTTTTTAACTAAAACCTGAACACTGTAGCACTCAGTGCAGAATATAAACTGTAGCAACTGCTTGCTATCATTTGTACCAAGCTGTTGGCTACAGTTTAAAACAGACTTTTTTTAAGTAAAACCTTTGCACCGTAGCTCTCTGTGCAGGGTATAAACTGTAGCAACTGCTTGTTACGTTTAAAAGAGAAAAACTTTTATTATTATTATTTTTTATTATTGTAATGTATTGCAATTTCTTTTATTGTAATGTAAGGAAAAATGTTATGGGGCAGGGCACAAAAATATGACCAGAATGACTAGGGCAGGGGAGGCATGTCTTGCATCTTACAGCCTGGTTGGTGTGCCAGTAAAAGGAATGGACTTTTTTGTTGTTTGTTTTGCTCTTCACTTGAAGGGCATGAGAGCAAAATTCGGATACTATCTATGGGACATTGGGAAGTATCCTGCAACTTTTGCAGAAGTCTTGTTTTGTTCCAAGGGAGTGGGGTGCTGGTTTGTGGGACCAGTACATGGTGCCAGTTAAGCTGGCTCTGCTTCTGTGTCTGCTATTTACTCAGGGATTGTGGATACAGATATCTAACTGTCAGGCACAAGTACAGCATATTATATGCCCTGGTAATACAGCTGTAGTACAGGGATCAGGAAGGCCCATACTGGAACAAAGCTGTTAACTCCACTGGTTTCCATACCACCAGCAGAACTATGTCTAAAGATCAGAGCCCAAGAAAAAGCATTGCATCTGGTTGTGGTTGTATATCTGTTCACAAACCCAAGTTTACTGAAGCTGAGAATAAGGTGGTACTGGAGACTCTCCTGCTCCATTGGCGATGGCACTTTGCTGGTCATTCTGCTGACCAGCCCTTTGGTGACCTTACCTAGGCTGAAACTGTCAGCGACATTAATATTGCAAGGAGTCAGAACCATGGCTATAAAATGGTTCAGAGCAGGGCCATGGATATGATCCATGCTGTCATCTACAGAAGTGGTGAGCCATCAACTGCACTACCCCTTATGGAGGAAGATGAGTTCCTGGCCTTACTTTCTAGCAGTATCTCCTCCATGAGTCCCACAGTGCGGTTCTAGATCTTGGGGCAAAGCTGAACAGGCCAGACACTTTCACCTGCAAATGCCCCAGGCATGTCTTCTTCTTCTTCTTCTTTTGGCTGCTCCCATCAGGGGTCGCCACAGCAGATCAACTGTTTCCATTTCTTCCTGTCCTCTGCATCTTGCTCTGTCACACCAACCACCTGCATGTCCTCTGTCACCACATCCATAAACCTTATCTTAGGCCTTCCTCTTTTCCTGTTACCTGGCAGCTTCATCCTTAGCATCTTTTTCCCAATATACTCTGCATCCCTACTCAGCACATGTCCAAACCAACGTAAGCTTGCCTCTCTGGCATTGTCTTCAAACCTTCCAACCTGGGCTGACCCTCTAATATACTTATTCCTAATCCTGTCCATCCTCGTTACACCCAGTGCAAATCTTAACATCTTCAACTCTGCCACGTCAAACTGACTCCTGCCTTTTTGTCAGTGCCACTGTCTCCAACCCATATAACATAGCTGGTCTCACTACCCTCTTGTAGACCTTGCCTTTCACTCTTACTGGTACTCGTCTGTCACAAATCACTCCTGACACTCTTCTCCACCCACTCCATCCTGCCTGTACTCTCTTCTTCACCTTTCTTCCACACTCACCATTACTCTGAACTGTTGATCCCAAGTATTTAAACTCATCCACCTTCGCCACCTCTACTCCCTGCATCCTCACCATTCCTCTATCCTCCCTCTCATTCATACACATATATTCCGTCTTAGTCCTGCTGACCTTCATTCCTCTTCTCTCTAGAGCATATCTCCACCTCTCCAGGGTCTCCGCCACCTGTTCCCTACTCTCACTACAAATCACAATATCATCTGCAAACATCATAGTCCATGGGGACTCCTGTCTAATCTCGTCTGTCAACCTGTCCATCACAATTACAAATAAGAAAGGGCTCAGAGCTGAACCTTGATGTAATCCCACCTCCACCTTAAACGCTTCCATCACTCCCACCGCAGACCTCATCGCTGTCACACTACCCTCATACATATCCTGTACCTCCTTATACTCTTGTCTACTTTCTTCATCTCTCTGTTAATACCACTTCTTCTTTGCCAACCTCTTTCTCTGTATACTCTCCTGTACTTCTTCATTCCACTACCAGGTCTCCTTGTCCTCCTTCCTTTTTCCAGCTGTCACACCAAACACCTTTCTAGCCATCTCTCTTACTAGCTCTTGTAGCTGTAGTTAACTGCATCAACAGCTGGAAGTCTTCATTATAGGTTTATAGGTTCATAGGTTCATACTAGGCTAACTGCCTTTGTGGGCCACCTCAAGCCTAGCCATTTACCACATCAGAAAATCAATCCCTGCACTCTGTGCTTGCAAAGTAAACACCCCAACCACCATGCCAACCTCCCACTCTCTATTCACAGATGCAGTCCCACTACTGACCAACATGGGGGCTTTGACCTGCTCTGTTTCCAGCCTGGGCCAGTTCACCCCTCATTATACAACATGGTGATTATAGGCTCCCTTACAATTACCATATTGATGCAGAACTTAGTGTGGACACTTGTTCAACATAGAGCACAGCAGGCTAGAACTCCTGAACTCAAGCAATCCAACAGCCTCAGCCTCCTAAGTAACTAGAATTACAGATGCATGCCACTGCATCCAGCAACTAAGCAGCCTTTGCAAAGCTCAAACCCAGGACCCTACACACTATAGCCAAAGTGATTTACCACTAAACCATGTCAGATATACATTGGATATTATTACCTTTTATTTTATCTGCACTTCATTAAATAGTCATTAAATATGTCTGACTTTTGGTATGCAGGTAGATCAGGGTTCCAACAAGCATGCCCATCTGCACAAGGTATGGTCTTAGGTATTATTTTTTTCTCTTGTTTATAGCTGTAAAGGTGTCAGTTGCATGTATAGTTGTGAGTCATACTTACAATGGATAGTGATTTCCTTTGCTGTATTCACAGATGAACCAGTACTGTGGAACTGATCCCATCTCATGTTGGAGGATCTTTAGCTCCTGATAGAGATGACATGGGTGGCACCGTCAAGATGTACACAGCGTGTGTTTGACCCTTACTCAAACCTTGGACAGTCTCTCTGTTTGCAGATACCCAGGATACACAAACATCTGGGAAAATAGAGGTTGATGGGGGCACTATAGATCAGGCAAGTGGGCTGGTAGACAGTAGACAGATGTATGAATCTACACCTAGCACTAGTGGGCGGGGAGGTCCATGCAGAAGGGTTGGTAAGGATGTTTGCCAAAGATATGGTTACCACCTTCCCCCAGTGGTTAGTGAAGCAATGAACTCAATCCAATGTGTGTTAGAACCATCATAGAAGCACAGCTTAGTTCCACTACACCCATGGCTGAGATAGTTTGGGTGATCCAGGCTGTGCATTCTGACCTACAGGAATGCTTTACCCATACGTATGATTCCTTGAACAGACTGAGTAACACATTGGAACATGCAGTGTCTCCACTGGGTCATCTGGTAGGAACGAGGGACCATCTTTGTAGACAGACATCTGCTACATCCACAGATGTTAGCCAACATAGCCATGGATGAGCAAGATCCTGCATCCACAGTGCTAGTACTTCCACAGCAGCATTGATTGTGGAAATTTCTACACAAAAGAGAGAGAATCCTAGTGGTCATAGTCATCATCATGCTGGCACATCTTCTAGCAGATATCAGCCAAGGTTACATAGCACACCATCATCAAGTTAAGATTGGGGTACATCTAATGCAACTCCTGGTAGGGGAAGCTCTTATGGGTAGGGGAATGTTGTTGAAAGATGAGCACTTTGTTATGCATGTTCTGGACTGGTAGGCTGAGCAGAAGTGCTGTACCAAGTGCTGAGGCTGTATCCATGCAGGTATGCACAGACACACACACACACACACACACACACACACACACACACACACACACACACACACACACACACACAGACAGCCTCAGTCATGCTCCCCTTTAAACACACTCATACATACACACACAAACACACCCAATCCCACGTCTTCACTGAAGTTAACTGAACCATGTGTACTCCTATAGGAATGAATGAGTGAGTGACCGGCATGTTTTACAGGAGTTACTTTTTTTCTCATAGAGTTAATTGGGAGCTACAGACAGTTCCAGAGGAAAGCACATGGCATTACTAATTCCCTGGATTAACAAATTAGCATGCAACTTCGACCACAGGACCCCCATCCTGCTCTGATGCCCCAGCAAGTGAACACTGGACCCTCCTTATGTGTGGGGATGAAATGCCCACATCACATGCTAATTATATATACCTGCTCCAAAATGGCACTATAATGGGGAAAGAGCAGGTTTCCTTATTCCTACTTATCAGTAAGTACGTACTCTTTTCCGCTCTCTTTATGTTGCATTCACACTCAACTCCTTGGCCACATGACTAAAAACCACCTCCTTTCCTCCACTCAACATGGCTTTAGGCCAGGACATAGCACTAACACTGCCCTCATTTCCTTCCTGGATGCAGTTAATAGAGCCAGGGATGATGGAGCCATAGTCTCCGCACTTTTCCTTGATCTATCAAAGGCATTTGACACAGTTTCCCACTCCCTTCTGCTTACTAAACTCTCAAACTTGGCACCTCTCCCTCCACCCTTCAGTGGTTTTCCAACTATCTCAGTAATAGGCAACAAGCTACTATGTGGCAGCACTTCTCCTCACCTTTCACCAACACTAATACAGGAGTACCCCAGGGTTCCATACTGGGTCCCCTTTTATTTAGTATATTCATCAGTGACTTTCATACAGCCCTTACCCACAGTACTGTAATTCAATACATAGATGATTCTACCATCGTCTCCTCTTCTAAATCTGCCTCTACACTACAACAACTTACCCAAAAAGCATTCACCTCAACTGAATCCTGGATGTCACAGAACCATCTTGCCCTTAACCCCAATAAAAACTAAACTCTTAATATTTACCCAAAAAAATCCAGCCCAGTTGACAAGTCTGAATTTTCAGTTCATTCCCAAAACAATACTGTGATTGAAGATGTTCCCAGTACCAAACTTCTCGGTGTCATCATTGACGATAATTTAACATTTGACTTTCATATCCATAACAACATAAAAAAAAACATCAAAAGCTAGGTGCCCTCTGTAAGCACAACTACCTTCTTAGCTTCTCTGCAAAAAAAAAGCTCTTGCCTCCTCATTTCTGCTTCCTACTCCCCTATATGGCGCCTCCATCCTGACCAATATTTAGTCCTCCCTGAAAACTAAACTCAATTCATGCTACAACAAAGTTGCCAAATTTGCTGCAAATGATAAATTCTCCTCTACCATTGTTCCACAGTACAACAACTTAATTGGCTTGAATTCCTCCATTACGTCACATACCCACAACTAACTACTGCCCATAAACTTATTCACTTCCCAGCAACCTGCCCAGCCCTTACTGACATCTTGACCATCTACCATCCTAATCGACACCTAAGGTCAGAAAACAAAATGCTATTAAATACCGATAAACCTAAGCTCTCAGCCGGTCAAATGCTGTATTCTTTTACTGTCTCCAAGCTTTGGAATAATCTCCTACCTTCAATAAGAACTATCAGTAGCTCCACTGGTTTAAAAAAAAACCTTAAACTTCACCTCTCATCACATTGGATATGCTCCTGCATCCCTAATCACAACCCCATTACCTGACCCCCTCCCTAAATCCTACTCATCCTGTCTCTACACCTAGGCTTTTTTCCCTTCACTCTATCACATCAACTCAGTCTGCTGACACTTAGCCAGTGTCATCTCTACTCTAAGCCTTCTACCTCCTTCTTTTTCCCTTTAATACAATCTCCTCTCTCAGCTAACAATCTTAACTACAATCTAAAACTTCTATTTCTATACTTCTACCATGATTTTAACAATTCTTTACTGATATTACCAAGATATATAATGTTATTACCATATTACTGTATGTAGTTCTTACCATATTATTGGATGTTGTTATTTACTTATCTAATGTACTGCCTCTACCTGATATACTCTGTATTATATGTAAATTTTTATGTAATTACACGTGGAGCTTTTCTCCCCGGGCCTCCGCTGAAAACGGGCTAATTTCTGGCCCAGTGGACTTTCCCAGTAAACAAATGCAATAAATAAATGTTGGCCAACTATGATCGATCAATGAACTTCTGTATGATAATTTGGGTTTTCGAGGAATGGAACATTTGATGGTCTATGTACAATGAACGGGTGTCCGATGAACATTCTGTTCGATTGGTAAGCATCGATCTGGGTTTGACACAGAAGAGGTGAGGAGTGACTCTCAACATTCAATATCAAGAAGAGGCACTAGGGGCAGCAGACAGTCTACTCCATAGTGGTTAAACAATAAAAATTAAAATAAGTTATTTTATTGGCCGATAAAGAACAATCAGAAAGAGTGGAGTTACTGAGAAAGACATTGACTTAGATTTAGTTTGCCTTAAGTTAAAGCACTGGTGGTTTGGATCACCATTTTCCAGCCTCATGGGACATGAAACAGCAAATACAAAAGATAATAGGCAAGTGTTTGCTCATAGTGGTTTGGATAGCAATTATTTGGGATACCAGTGGGTTACTTAAGGACATTTACAGTAATTGATAAATAAGTACATTATTAACAAAAAAAATCTGTTAATCCATATAATATATGGATTGTTGAAACTTTGAAACACCTTTTTTGTACTTTTTATTTTTCTTACAAGGAGTTAGCTAGTTAAATTACCACCAAACTGTTTCAGCAGGACTATGCCCATTACTGGTGGGAGTCACACCTCCCTGAAAAGGAATAAGAATGTACTTGTGAATCTTGAATTTATAGATAGTAGGGCTGGGAAAAGAAGCTTGGAGACATTTGCAGATCAAGCTAGTTCAAAGTGATTGCATTAGACATATACCTGTCGCACTATAATTTGTGACACTGCTAGAATGATATAATTAATAAATTAGCAGCTATAACATTCTGTGATTATTCTCAGAGTCCATTCATTGAATCTAGAATGGCAATGTTAGATTATGCATTTGTGGTTTTGTTGGAAGATTTACTGTGGAAGTGTCACTGATATTCATATCTCAAAGTAAAACACTAATTAAGCACATTTTAGGATTTTTTTTAATTTTGGACATAATGCATTTACTATATGCAATTCTGAAAATATTTGCATTAATGGTATTAAAGCATGTCTGTTGTTTGCTTTATTGTCTTGGATCAAACCTGAAAAGGGTCTTCAGGCTATTGTACCTTCCTGGTTAGCAAATGTATAAACAGATAAATAAATACAACAAATGCTGAAGTAAGAATGCCCTGGTACTGTGAAAAATGCAAACAGCATACAGTAAAACTACAAATGTGTTAAAAATGTGCAGACTGGCAATTAAGTTTCACAGTCTTTGTTCTATAACATCATCTCAAGACTGTTGTTCTACAACATCATCAAAAAACTGTTTTGTCTTGCTTTTCTCCATCCCTGTGGTGCACAGTTATGAAACACTGAGTTAAGTCAGATGATAATGGTTCAACTCCCAGCACAGGTGGTTGATGGGATAGGCAGGAGAGGATGAGGTTTGCCAGCCTACACTAGCTGACTCATCTGCAGGACAGGGAGGTTATTAGGCCTGCAGCTCTGGCTACAGCTGGCAGTGTCTGAATGCATTACCCTTCAACAGTTGGGATAACTTGTGCTGTTAATACAGAGCTGTCCTCTACAGAATTAGGAGAAGGGATGAAGCATGTATGGGAGCATGTCTGCTTCCTCTTCTTGACTACTCAGCAGTTGTGAATCCACAGTTTGCATATGGAAAGGATGGGTAGGCTTCACCCTGGCACTTGAAGCTGATCCACCCACTGCCATCTGACTTTTGCAACATGGTGATAGGATGGGTTGGTTAGCTGCTCCCAAAAGAAATGAATAGGCTGTGACCTAGCATGGGGATGTCTGGAAGCTGGTCCCAAAAGAAGTGAATGGGGTGTAACCTGATGAAGGGCTGCCGGGGTCTCCTCCTCTAACTATAAATGGGATGTCACATTGCATGGTGCTGCCTGGGTCTCCTCCCAAAGGAAAGAAGGAATGGACTGTCACCTAGTATTGGCATAGCTGGGGTGTTCTCCCCACAGAAATGAATGGCTTGGCACATAGTGGAAGGACATCTGAAGTCACCGCCTCAAGGAATGAATGGGCTGTCTCATAGCCTGGGTATGCCAGGGTTTCCTCTACAAAAGAATGAGTTTGGTGCATGCTAGTTAGGGGATGCCTGGGTGTACTCCACAAAGGAATGAATTTGTTGTTACCTAGTATGGGGATGCCTGGGTCTCCTCCTCAAAAAGGAATAGATGGAGTGTCATCTAGCCTGGGGAATGCATGAATTTCCTCCCAAAGGAAAAAATGAGCTGTCATACAGTGTGGTGATGCCCGGGGGTGTCCTCCACAAAGGATTACTTAGCATAGGGATGCATGGGGTCTCCTCCACAAATGAATTAATTGAGTACCACCTAGAGAAGGGATGCCTAGGTCTGCTCATCAAAGGAATAAATGGGGTGTCACCTAGCATAGCGGTGATTGGATTTTCTTCCCAAATGAATGAAGGGGCTGAATAAATGAGCTGTCATACAGTGTGGTGATGCCTGGGATCTCATCCCCACATGAATGAATGGGCTGTCACCTAGCTTGGGGATGTCTGGGGTTTCCTCACCAAAGGAATGATTGGGTTGTCATATAATATGGGGAAGCCTGTCTCCTCCCCAAATGAATGGATGGGGTATCACCTAGTCTGTGGATGTCTGGGATCTCCTATGCAAAGGAATGAAGGGGCTGTCACCAAACATGGGAATGGCTGTGGTCTCCTCCCCAAAGGAATGAATGGGCTGTTACCTAGCATGGGAATGACAGGATGTCCTTCCCAAATGAATGGATGGACTGTTAGCTAGCATGGGGATGACTGGATGTCCTTCTCAATGGAATGAATGGGCACTAACTTAATGCAGGAATGAAAGGAGTTGTCATCTAGTGTGGATCAGCCTGGGCCTCTTCCACAATGGAATGAATAAGGTGTCACCTAGCATAGGTTTTCTTGGGTCTCCTCCCCAAAGGAATGAAGGAATGGGTTATCACCTAGCATTGTGATGTCTGTGGTCTACTCATCAAAGGAATTAATGGGCTCTCACCTAGTATGGAGTTGCTGGCATTCCTCCCCAAAGGAATGAATGAGGTGTTACCTACCATCTGGATGCCTGGGATCTCCTCCTAAAATGAATAAATAGGCTGTTAGCTACTGTGGGACTGCCTGGGTCTCCTACCTAAACAAATGAATGGGGTGTCACCTGCATTGGGTTCCCTATTACGTGATCAAAGGCTTAGGTTATCAAACACCTAAAGGTCGATCACTAAATGTCGAAGTCTGAAAATTGCGAACGGCCCTTTCCACACAGGGGAACAGGTCATTTGGCCATTACACTAATTTTGTTCTTTCTCTGCTGTAGAGTGATCTCGGAGTTGATATATTTAGTTATGGGGGGTGTGGGAGGCTTTGTATTTAAAACGTTTTTTTTTTTTTTTTTTTATATTTGGCCAACGGCATTGTTTCCCTATGTGGAAATGGCCGTTTTCGATGTTAAGGCATTTATCTCATAGTTGCAAGATACAGGATTGAATTTTCACCTTTGAAGGGAGTTTGGCTAGGCTTAAAATGGTCTGCAGTGGCAGCTAGCCTAATACTTATCTATGAATCTGTTATCTATCCATCATGGGGCTCCTTCCCAAAGGAATAAATGGGGTGTTGCCTATTATGGAGATACCTGATGTCTCCTCCCCAAAGGAATGAGTAGGCTGTTACCTAGTATACGGATTCCTGGGTTTTATTTCCCAAAGGAATAAATGGAGTATCCCCTAGCATGATGATGCCTGAATGGCCTCCCCATAGGTATGAATGGGATGTTATCTAGCAAGGGATACCTGAGGTCTCCTCCACAAATAAATGAATTGGTTATTACCTAACATTAGGAGTTTTGGGTTTCTCCCTCAAAGGTATGAATGGGCTGTCACCTAACATGAGGATGCTTGCTGTCTCCTCCACAAATGGAATGAAGTGGGTGTCACCTAGCATAGGGATGCTTGGATCTACTCTTCAAAGGAATGAAGGAGCTGTCACCTAGTGTGAGAATGTATGGGTCTCTTCGCCTAAGGAATGAAAGTGGTGTCACCTAGCATGGGGATGCTTGGATCTCATCACCAAAGGAATGAATGGACAATCACCAAGTGTGGAGATGCCTGGGGTTTTCTTCCCAAAGGAATGAATGGTGTGACACCTATCATGGGGATTTCTGTGTCTCTTCCCAAAGGAATAAGTGGGATGTCACCTAAAGTGGGGATACATGGGATCTTCCCATAAAGGAAAGAATGGGCTATCACCTAGCATGTGGATGCTTGTGATCTCCTCCCCAAAATAATGAATGTGCCACCCCCTACTATTAGCAAATGGATGCATGGGGTCTCCACAGAAAAGTAATGAATAAGCTGTCACCTAGCATAGGGATGCCTCGTATCACATCTCCAAAGGAGTGAATAGGATGTCACCTTGCTTTGGGATGTCTTGATCTCCTCCCCAAGGGAATGAATGGGGTGTCACCTAGTGTGGGGATGCCTGGAATCTCCTCCTCAAAGGAAGAAATAAATCGGCTGTCACCTTGCATTAGGATGGCTTGATCTCCTCCCCAAGGGAATGAATGAAGTGTCACCTAGTGTGAGGGATCCCGGGTCTCTTCTCCAGAGGAATGAATGGGGTGCCATCTATCATGGGAATGCCTGAGGTCTGTTCCCCAATGGAATGAATGAGCTGTTACCTACAGCGGGGATGTGTGGGGGTCTATTCCCCAATGGAATGAATGGGCTGTTTCCTACAATGAGGATGTGTGGAGGTCTCTTTCCCAATAGAATGTATGTCTTGACTGGGTACAAGAGGAGGGGGCACTGCTTTTTATATATTTTTTCCTTTCCTTTTTGATTTTAAATGTGAAATAAACCTGGCAGAATAATAATAAAGTTGGAACAAAGGTAAGATTAATGTTGCAGAATGTGTTTTTTCCAGCAACTATTATGCACATCAATATTTTCCAGAAACAATATCCAAAGTACAACACAAAGCCTGTATGACAGGAACAATTCAGCACATTTGGTAGTGTCCTTTGAACCCTGAGAAAAATTAGCCATGTTATAAGCAAAATACATGACAACATGAGTCTTCAAACTTTAATTGAAAGCAGACCATTTGGAAGGAGTTCAAGTTTATCTTGCATGACTATGCATGATTCAACATAGCTGCAGATTCTGACAGTAAAATATGAAATACTGCTAGAAGACAGCACTATTTAATTGGTCCTAGTAAACTTGCTTTCAGATCCACAAATGTAGAATATGATTCTCTGTACCATGTTGTTCATTTGCCTGCTTGTAAACTAGGTAGAACTATTTTAGAATGTATTTAAATGCTCATGACCTCTGACCTTTCCAAATCCCTCACTATTTGGACTATAAGTTCAGGTCAGAAAATGATTCTAGTGCTATACAGGTCTCAGAACATCATTAAAGGTAGAAGTACCAAATTCATCTTCAATCATTAAGGCTATTACTTATGTATCAGTCTTAGCACCACTTTCAGCTTTAAGTGTTTTGAGAACTTCTTTTTTTAAGTTACTAAGCCTATCAAGTACCACAGCACCCACAGTATATGCACTGTACCAACAAACCTTAGACCTTTTCAGTTACAGTTATCTTAAATCTAAGCATGTTACCATATGAAATCCAATAAAACTAAAACACAAATGCATTTGGGTAATTAGTTTCCTACATAAAATGTCCAGTCAAAGAAATCAGTGGATACATTTACCCAAACCCCAGCCTCACATAACAGCAAAAAGACAGACTCACCACACATTATTAAATGTACCATTCTGTTTTTTCCCCCAAACCCCAGTTTAAGCCTTCTCCAGATAAATATCAACCTAAGAAGCATATACAATAAAATCCAGGACATAAATGCTTATATTGCCACACATTCACTAGGCATAATTATAGCTACAGAAACCTGGTTGAAAAAGGCATAAATGACAATGAAGCCACTCCACCTGTTTTTAATATAATTAGGCTTGACAGGTGAAATAAATAGGCATGTACAAGAATTCCCTAAACAAAATCACATATGCACAGGATATACCACAACTTAATAACTCAGAATTACTTATATCACACCTCAAAATCATTAGTAAGAAAGCACTTTATTTATCCCACCAGGTAAAAATGTTACCACTAGAAAATATCCTAAAATGGATATCCCACCATATACAATATGAGACAATGATACTAGGAGACCTAAATATAGACTGGCAGCTTATTAATAGCAACATCCCATTAAATTCCATAAACCTGTACAGCTTTACCCACTTAATTACATCATTTACTAGAGTCCACAAAAGTACTGGTAGGAAATCAACTTTAGACTGTAGAAATGAACACAATTAGGGCAGCCTAACTGGCCATCAAATTATTTATGCTTTCTGAGGTTATAATATCTAAGATAAACATATAATGTATAACCACATTCACAACTCAAAATAACTTTGACAAACATAATTTTTATCAAATTCTTGACAAAGTATAACTGGAAAATACTGAAATATGTGCCCCTAGACTATGCTGTCTCACACTTCCATGAGATATTCCTAAAGATTCTCAGAAGTACGTATCAAAACTGTCAAGTCCAATCCTGCACCATGGTTAACAAAAGAAACTAAGAAATTAATGGCAAAGCATGACAAAGCCTGGAAAGATTGGTTCAAAAATAGAACAGAAATTACATTTCAGCTTTTCAGGCAACTAAGGACTAGGATAAAATACCAAATAAAATGTGACAAGCAAACATATTATAACATTGTTTGGATTTATGTACGTGAATAAGGGGAACAGCCTTTATTGGTACCTTACAGCGTTTTTTATTAAGGTGTTTGGTGGCAACTGAGTTTGTGATATTATAACATTCTCCAAAATGAAGACCAAAACAACCCAAAATGGTTCTAGACATTTATAAACAAAATTTTACGTCCAGGCCAAATTACCACCCCCCACTCCTACGTCCAACAGCACTACTGATTCAATCCCCACACAGTTTAATAACTATTTCATGCAGACTGTTTTGTCCCTCACAAACATTAATCCTTCCACTACCATCTCAGTGGCAGCAGCTTCTGTTAAATATCATCACTGACTTCAGCCCAGTACCTAACTCCACCATTAAAAAACTCCTGCATAAGCTAAAACTTACCGCCCTAGCTGCTGACCAACTCCTTCAGATTACTTAAAAATGGCTGCAGATTTACTTGCTTTTCCATCCTCTGTATCGATAAAAAGATTTAGATCCGAAATATATATTCCTTATATATAGAAAAAAATTCATTATAGCTTTGCACAAATGTGGCACATCTACAGAGTTTAATAACTACAAACCCATTGCAGTCCTCTCCCACTATCAAAAATACTTGAAAAATATATTCATGCTCAGCTTTTACATCCACTAAATTAAAATAATCTGCTCTCTATAACATAACATTGTTTTACATCCTCCTCACAGCACAACCACTTCCTTCCTTCACTTCTCCAACACTTTAAACTACCATATGAACAATATTAACCTAGTATCAGCTGTGTTCCTAGACTTATCTAAAACTTTTGACACTGTATCGCACCAACATACACAGTTAGAATCTTCTTGTGTTCTGACTGGAGTGCTTCTCAAACAATCTGGAAATATATCGCTGATAATTTTTTATTTTACATTTGTTGACCGGGCTAGTCTAGCTGGACATATATCCGTTTACAGTAGAGGCCCGGGGAGAAAAGCTCCAGTATGAATCAAATAACAGAGATTAATAACAATTTTCTTAGTAGATTTATACAAGGTACAAGAGAGGATATCTATCACATTTTAAAAAAAATAAGTTCAAGTTAACAACAAAAAGCAAGATCTACATAGTAAAGTTATTAAGAGATCTAGGAATCCCTTAGTATTCACCTCTCAAATCCAGAAAGCTTCAGGTAGGGCCAGTATGGGGACAGGAATAAAAAATAATAAGGTGTGTTGAGCCATACTTTTAATCGGGATTGGTACAGGGACATAGCCATTGAGAAGTAAGGTGTGCTTTGATTTGTCTTTTGAAGAGAGAAGTGGACTGAAGAGTCGCTATTTCTTGAGGGATTAGATTCCAGTGTTTCCCTATGGAATTAGAAAATAGTGCATCACCAGCTTTGTTATGTGATTTAGTTATAGATACTAGAAACTTGTTGGCAGAACGAAGTGTGTCTAGGTTCTTATATGGAGAGATAAGTTTAGCCAGTATAAGTATATTTTTTGTCACTTTTCAGAGTTCTGCATTGTCTTAATTTTTGCTTGACTTAATTATTTTATATATTTGCTGACATTGTTTGCTGTTTTCTCATCTGTTCTGAAATTAGTTCTCCCCCTATTCCTGTGGTGGTGTTAAAGTTTATAAAACTGGTCTAACTGATCATTTTTAAGTGTTTTTCATCTGTTGAACTGTTGCGAGGTACATACTCAAATGTGATAGACATTTTTCTGCTTTAAAAGTGTTTGCTTTACTATATCTGTTTAATAATTTAAAAAAATCCTATCTCTCTACTCGTTTCCCACCTTTCTATAACCAGTAGAGTCCTATTTTCAGATTTTGCTGAATTCTGGGCTGTTTTGTAGTTTCTGTGTTGCCCAGACCTTACTAAGATAGAAGGAAGCTTCTCTGTTCATTAGTGAGAGTGGTGAGCTTTGAGCAGCCTATCTGTCATTGGAGGAGTGGTTTCAGCTCAGAATCTGTACTTTTATTGGCCATTGTGGGCTATTTCTATCCCTTTCATCTTTCTGTTTAAAAAAACTATGTTTGCATGTTTTTTGTGCTTGTATTACCTCAGCAAGATTCTGCCTGGGTGTCCTGTAGAGTTCTACTGCAGCAGAGAGAGAAAAGGGAGACTTCGAGTGGATTAAGTACCTCTGTTTTGCGTTGTATTGCTTATTTTCGCTAGCTGCACTATTCTGAGCATTTTTTATTAACTTTGCAACTTATTTGAACAGTTTTTTTTTAATTCTGATTCTGTTTGCACTTTAACTGATCATTTTTAATTGTTTTTCAACTGTTGAACTGTTGAGGGCTACACACTCAAGTGCGATAGCCATTTTTATGCTTTAAAAGTGTTTGTTTTACTGTATCTGTTTTAATTTTTGAAAAAAAATCCTATCTCTCAACTTGTTTCCTGCCTTTCTTATAACCACTTTTCAGATTTTGCTGAATTCTGGGCTGTTTTGTAGTTTCTGTGTTGCCCAGACCTTACTAAGATTGAAAGAAGCTTCTCTGTTCATCAGTGAGAGTGGTGAGCTTTGAGCAGCCTCTCTGTTTCTGGAGGAGTTGGTTTCAGCTCAGAATTTGTAGTTTTATTGGCCATTTTGGACTATTTTATTCCTTTCATCTTTCTGTTTAAAAACCTGTGTTTGCACGGTTTTGTGCATCATGCAGTGCTGTTTAACTAACTATTTTCAGTGCCAGAAAGTCTGCTTTTCTAATTTTCCCTTAGAACTATCAGGTTTTCTAGTTTTAGCACTCAAAACTGTTTCCTTGTGCTCAGCACTTGTTCAAAATTCATTGCAAGCACTAAATAATCTACAAATTACTGCAGCACTCAACTTTCCTCACTTGTTAAGAGGAAAACAGTTTTTAGTACTTGAATTAATAAGCACCTATCCAGGCATGTCTAAGGGTCAGCTCCTGATATTTTTCCCTGTCTACCTGAGGAATCTGGGCATCTTGGGCAATGTAGCTATTGCCTCATGTACACTGACAACCCTCTCCTCCTACCACCCAAGACTACAACCTGTAAGAGATGCACTTATATAGTCAAACTGGAAGCCAAGCTCTCTCCAGCCAAGACTGTACTAGACAGTCAAGAGGAGAAGGTAAACACCTGCACCACACCACACACAACACATAGTCCATCAAAACCTACACCATCTAAACCCACACATAGTAACACAAAACACACACCTACATTCGCAGAGGCTCTCAATAAAAATCTGCCCAAAAAAAAAAAACTCCAAACCTGAAACGGAAGCAATCACCACCCCCCAACACTACCCAAATGACACATAGCTCACAAAATCAGTGTGCCACTTAACCTCAGCCCATAAGGCAAAACAACGTACCTAACACACTTGTCATAGGTGACTCTATAGTCAGGCACACTGATGTTCCACTCACCAGCCAAAACAAGGTGAAAGTTACTGTTAGCTGCCTGTCGGGTGCCAGGAGCCATCACATAATGCAAGCACTCAGGTCACTCCACAAGTACAAATATGACTCTGTCATTGTCCATGTCAGTGTAAATGACCTGAGACGTACCTCCCTGGACTACATGAAAAGAGACATGGAGGAGCTCTCAGATCATATAGCTCAGGCAGGTATGACCCTAGCCCTGAGTAGCATCCTGCCATCGCCCATAATGATATCACAATACAAGGACAAAATGATTGACTTCAACAATTGGCTAAGCTGCTGGCATCATTTTAAGAGGATCCAGTGTCTGTCTGCCTGGGATGACATGATCGACAGACCATGATGCTTTGCCAGAGATGGCCTGCACCTATTGCCCCTGGGATTCCGGATACTGGCTAAGGCTCTTGCCACCCCTATAGTGCCTTTTTAGGCACGGTTCAAATGACAAACTCATCACTGTAGCAGATGTAAGCAAGCAAACTCTGAGGGTAATGCTACTCAATGTTAGAAGTCTAAACCTCAAAATGCACTCATTCGAGGCACTCCTTAAAATGGAGAACATCGATGTCTGTGCAGTGATGGAGACCTGGTTCAAGGCTCCAGAGACCGCCCCTGCATTACCAAGCTATAACTCATACCGCACCTTTCGGCCACCTAACCTGGACCGAAACACTAAAGGTGGAGGTGTGTCCATATTCATTAAGGATATCCACACCTCCAAGCTAGTTTTTCAACACAATGCATCCAAAATTATCCAAATGCAACTAACACTGGGTGAGACTGCAATCCAGGTTGTAGCTTGTTACAGATCCCCTGCCATGCCCCAGGATGCCCACTCCACATTTCTTGATATACTGGGTAATATTAAGGTACAGCCCAGTACCCTAATAATGGGCAGTTTCAACTACCCCACCATCAACTGGGAAAACTACTCATGTACTAACTCATTTGCTCAACCCTTTCTGTAATTCATAAATTCCAATGCCCTGGATCAGCTTGTCCATACTCCCATCAGGGGCAGCAATCTCCTGGTCCTGGTCATTACCATTATGGGCAACCGATGTTGCATGCCAGAGGTCAACTCCTCCCTGGTCAGATATGACCACAAGCTAATCACCCTAGACATCACTATTCTGCCCCCACTCTCCATTAAGGAAACCACTGTACAAAACTTCTCCAAAGCCAACTTCATGCTTCTTAAGACAGAAGTCGCAAGCTTCACGACTCCCATACAGATGGAAAATAGAGGTAGGACTGCTGAATCCTATACAGATGCACTGTATAAGCACATATACAAGTGCATGGATTGTACCATCCCCAACAGAACCAAGACGCTATCCACCAAAAAAAAGGAAGCCAATCTGGTGGTTCCCTGCCATAAACAAACTCTACAACAGAAGGAAAAAGCTGTTACAAAAAAGAGTAAAATCCCCTGATTGCAGGAACTCTATGGTCAACCTCAGTAAGAAGCTGAGATCCCTCATAAAATTCTCCAAAGCTAGTTATGAAAATAAAATCGCCACTGATTCTAAAGACAACCACAAAGTATTCTACAACTATGTCAAGAATCTCAATGGCGATACTCAGATCTGCTCTGAGCTACAGCACAATGGCACTAGATATATAGAACTAACTGATATTGCCAACATCCTGGCAGATAGGTTCAGTGCAAATTGCACCCCCCCTCACCCCCCCAAAGGGCCCATCACTATACTAGAAGAATGGAAAGCCCCTGTAATCACGACTGAACTAGTAAAGAGCGCACTCTCCAAAGCCAAGAACACAGCATCCATGGGACCTGACAACATCCCAGGCTGCGTTCTGCATGAACTACAGAACAAACTTGCACCTCACCTAAGTACCATGTTCAATCATAGCCTCACTTCAGGCTTTGTGTCTACTGAATGGTGCACATCGATGGTTATCCCACTCCACAAAGGGGGCACCACCATGGACCCCAGGAACTACTGCCCCATTAGCCTGATGAGCCTGGTTTGCAAGGCCATGGAATGTATCATCTTGGAGCTTATAAACAAGGACATAGGTAACGTCCAAACTCTGAACTCCACTCAGTTTGGATTTGTAAAAGGTAGGTCATGTCTCTTAAACCTGACTGACTTCTTTGAAGCAGTCACCAGAGCTGTGGGCAAGGGTAAAGTGGTGCACACAGCCTGTCTTGACCTCGCCAAGGCTTTCAACACCATCCCCCACTCTGGAATTATAGATAAACTCACTAGCCTGGGCATAAATCCCTATGTATCACAAGATGGGTGGCCAACTGGCTCACTGACAGAACCCACACAGTGAAAGTAGCCGACTCCAAGTCCAACTTCAGACCAGTGACAAGTTGAGTACCACAGGGCTCAGTCCTGGGTCCTCCTGTTTAGCATCTTCTTCTCAGAAGTCCAGGCTAATACAGCAGGTCTTTGGCTAATGAAGTTCACAGACGGCTGCAAACTAGGTGCCATAATAGAATTGCCTAATGATGTGGACATTCTACAAAGTGGCCTCACTGAGACTGATGCTTGATGTCAAAGTCATGGCCTCAGGCTCAATGTCAAGAAGTGCATTGTCATCCCCTTTGGGAGAAACACTGTACCCATGAACTACCACATAGGCGGTAGCCTACTAAACACTGAAAGTGTGATAAGAGATCTTGGGACACAGGTGGACAGCACTCTCTCCTTTGATCATCACATCGCGACAATAGTCAGGAAATCCTTCTACATGGCACACCTCATCACAAAGGGGTTCACCTCCAGAAAAAAATAAGTCATTGTTCCATTCTACTCATTCCTCATCAGACCCATTGTAGAGTACAACAATTTGGCATGTACCTCGCAAGACATATACAATAACTAGAAAGGCTACAGAAATACCTCACTAAGAGGATTAAAGGCCTCAAACAGATGCCATATGCAAACTGTCTCAAAAAACTCCAACTCTACTCCGTCACTTATTGCCTACTCAGAGGCGACCTCTGCCTAACATACAAAGCCATGTCAAACCCAGATCTGTTGGACATGCTACACTTAAGAAACCTCAATCCCTCCAAGCCACATGCTCCAGGGACCTAAACCTTGCCACAATAAACAGAACATGCTGGAGGGATAGATTCCTGTCCCAGAGACTTCCCATGCTCTGGAACAGACTACCCATTCATGTCAAGCAAAGCTCCTCATTAGCCCTCTTTAACAAAAATCTCGACAATTGGATGAAAATAGGAAATTCATCCCGGGGATCACTTCTGTGGCTCTGCTAGACAGGAGCACAGGAAAATAACTTTCTTGGGTGGCAAAAGCCAGGGAACTTTTTTGGCTAGGCTTATATAGGCCCCAGGGCCGATAGCCTAGTTCCTACCTATGAACCTATGAACATCTACTCACTGCACACTGTTCTATAGGTATCGCACAATTCTTCCTTAAATGGTTCCTTAATTATCAATGTGAAAGGCAACAAGCAGCCAAATGGCACCAGGACCTTTCTTCAGCTCTTCCAGTTACCATAGATGTTCCTCAGGGCACTATACTAGGATCCGTTCTCTTTAATATTTTTATAAATAACTTTCACACTGCCATAGACCAAGCAAATACAGTATAATATGCAGATGATTCAACTTTAATATGTACAGCCCCCCCCCCAACAACAATATTCTTAATCCAAGAAATCACTTAAATGTTTGTCTCTTCAATCAAAATCTGGCTGAAACATTCAAACCTGTCCTTAGTACCAAGAAAACAAAAACTGATGTTCTTCACCCCAAAATATTGTCTCAGTCAAAAACAGTCTTTTTGGTAACATCTGAAAAGAATACTAAAACTGAGGTAGCACCACCTGTTAAATCACCGGGCATTGAAACCCCCCAGCCTCATCCTATTTGCTTCCAACCCTCTTATATGCTTTACCTATCTTTACAAACCTAATCTCTACAATAAAGTCCAAACTAACCACTTTTTATGACAAAGTAGTTCAATTTGTTACCAACACTGCAGAGTGAACTTGCCATTGCCAAGCGTGAAAACAGCTAAACTGGCTAGAGCTTAACTACCAAACATACAGCTAGTTATGGCATACAAGCTGATATAATATCCTGAAAAATGCTCTGCATTAAAAAATATTTTTGCCCTACACCCCCACAGGGGACCTCCTTTCCAGTGGCAAGTTTCTACTAACTACTACTAAAGCAAATAGTTTATCAGGGGACTCACTATACTCCCGTTACATCTCCAGTCTCTGGAACATCATCTCTACACAAGTAGGGAGGGTGGCCCAATGGTTAAGATGTTTGCCTTACAAACACAAAGTGCAGGGTTTGACTCTCACAAGGGATAATTGGCTAGGCTTACAATGGCTTGCAAGGGCAGTTAGCCTAGTACTAACCTATGAACCTATAAAGAATGACTAACAAACTTCCAAGCTATACAATCCAGCTCAAACAATACCTTGCACAGTCCTGGTCCTGCTCATGTCCATCACCACGTTGGGACCTCTAGTGAAAGCACAAGCTTCTTATTCCTTATCACTAACTTTTTGCCCACCTCTACTTGAATCACTGCACCCCTAACAACCTATCCACCTGCATTTCAGTCAGTACACTCCTCCTCACCCCTCCCCTTAATCAACACTTCTCATCTTGCTCTTTCTCTAACTGCCCCATCCACTGTTCTACCTCTCTCATGCATCCCCTGCATACCTAGGTTAAAAACCTTCTAGAAACACCAGTTTGGAACAGGCAGCCTAAACAGAACCAATCCTATACCTGCTCTCTCAGTCACATGCTATTACCACTGTCCTCCACCACTGTCCTCCAGTACAATACTAACATACTTTCTTTCATTTGTTTCTTGCAAAAGTGCAACACCAACTTACTAAAATTCTACAACTAAATTGATTGTCACTTCAAATAACAAAGCCCTACAAGAAAAAAACATTCTAAATAATGCCCATTCATGGGTGGGTTGAAGATAGTGCAGTGTATTTTCCATAAGTTTTTGGCTGAGTGGTTACTTAACATTGGAAAGTTGTTGGGTTTGTGGTCATTCATACATGCGACGTTTTGGAGTTTTCGTCTCAGCCTTCACATCTTCACTATTGTGGTATTTCATCCTTGTGAAGTAGACATATATAAATATATACATGTATATATATATATATATATATATATATATATATATATATATATATATATATGTGTGTGTGTGTGTGTGTGTGTGTATGTAGATAGATTGATAGCTATGGATATAGATATAGATATAAATATAGATATAGATATAGATATAGAAATAGATATAGATATAGATATAGATACACACACAAACACAAACACACAGACCTAGTGATGTTGGGATATCAAATGATAATTGTGATGTAAACATAAAAAAAAAATGATACTTTAAGAATGTTGGCTTCCAAGCATTGCTAATGCCATTGTGCATTATAAACAGAATGTAACTAATGCTGCTTCTTTAAGTGCAGTCAAATAATGCCATGTTTTAAGTAGAGGAGAAATTCCTGTGCATTGGGTTATGGGTTATTTTGAGACCAGTTACATGAACTGCTTTTTAAAAAGAAAAAGATGGTTGTTCATAGCCATGGCAGATTTGTAGAGTCTCTTAACCGAAGCCTCAAAATCAAGGTTCATTGTCATGGACTGAAGTTTGACTAGAGCCTGTCATTGTGTCATCATCATGTTTGGAGATGGTTACCTAGGAAGGCTAGAGTTGGGATCTCAAGAGAAATGGTGCATTCATGGGTCTGCCTGGGATAAGGCTCACTTGACCCTACAACAAATTCATTTTTGGCAGGCCAGAAGTTTGTTATATATTCAAAATGTTTACTTGAATGATTGAGAAATCTGTACATCGTCAGCTTTTTTGTTGGTGAGACTATATATATTTTTTCAACATATGCTTTGCAACCTTAGATAAAGTAATGTGAATTCTGAATAAAAGCTGTATTTTTAGTTACTTTCATGTCTGACATTTTCAAAATACCACAACTCAAGACACCCCTCACAAGACATGATGGTGACACACCATCTAAGATGAATCAGGTACACAGAACAATGAGCCTGCCCTTGAGTTTCAAACAAATCTGCCATGGCTACAAACAGCCTTATTTTTATTAAAAAAGCAGTTAATGTAATTGGCCTTACAATAACTCATGGAGAATACAGGCAAAGGTTGGGGTATTCTGTGCCAACTAGCTGAATATGTTACACGCTCTGCATAGAGTGCTCTGCTGTGCTTGT
>NC_056750.1:828620015-828690015 GCF_019279795.1 Protopterus annectens | reverse complement strand
GCTTTGCCTTTAGTAACATTGTGTAAATACATCTCTCACATACCTTATCAGTTTGCTTGAAAATGAACTGGTTGTCAGTAAAAATGAGGCAATTTCCACATTGCCCCAGGATGCCCATATCCACCAAGCTGGTAATAGAGACAACGGGAAAATCCTTATCGATGGCAACAAGCCATTTTTTGCTGATTAGACAGTTGTGGTGAGGATGTAAGTAATGTCAAGTGTATCTATTTTGCAACTCAGGGGCGTTCTTGTCACTGCAGTCTAGTTACCCTGTGTACAACTAGGTATTGGTGAAATTTCAAAGGTTCATAGGTTCATAGGTTCATAGGTTCATACTAGGCTATCTGCCCTAGGGCATTTATAAGCCTAGCCAGAATGTGTTTGGCTTTCGCCACCCATTTTAAATTTATTTTGCTATGCCCTTTTTCGAGGCTAGTATACTGTGCCTCTGTCTAACAATGACACAGAAGTGATACCCGGGGTAAACCTACAATCTCCCATCCACTCATCAAGATTCCTCTTGAAGAGAGTCAATGAGGGACTCTGCCTAACCTGGACTGGGATTTTATTCCAGAGTGAAGGGAGCCTCTGGGTTATGAATCTGTCCCTCCAGCATGTCCTATTTATTTCAGTGCTGAGGTTCAAGTCTCGGCGCATAGCTCGATGGGATTTGGATTTTCTGAGGTGCAGCATGTCCATTAATTCGGGTTGGACATGGCTTTATACATCAGGCACAGATCGCCTCTGAACAGGCGGTATGCCACTGAGTAGAGCTGGAGTTTCTTTAACCGGGCAGCATATGGCATCTGTTTGAGCCCTTTGATCCTCTTGGTGAGGTACTTTTGGGGTCTTTCCAGTTGCTGCAGGTGTCTGGTAAGGTACATCCCAAAGGGGCATTGTACTCAATTATGGGCCTGATGAGGGATGAGTAAAGAGGCACGATGACGTCCCCTGATCTAGATGTGAATCCCTTCATGATTAGGTGGGCTATATAAAATGTTTTTCTAACCACTTTGGCCACGTGGTTGTCAAATGAGAGATTGCTATCAACTTGGGTCCCCAGGTCCCTAATTACTTCTTCTGTACTTAATGGATTACCACCTATGGGGTAATTTGTGGGCACTTTGTTTTTGCCAAAGGGGATGACTATACACTTTTTGGCATTTAGCTTGAGGCCATGGCTCTGGCATCAGTTGTCTGTTTCTATGAGGCCCTTTTGGAGGATGCTTGTGTCGACTGGAGAGTCGATTATGGTGCCCAGTTTGCAGTCATCTGCGAACTTGGTCAGCCACAGTCCTTCCGTGTTGGCCTGTACCTCCAAGAAATATATACCGAACAAGAGAGGTCCCAGGACTGAGCCTTGTGGGACACCACTTGTAACTGGTTTGGAGTCTGACATGGCTCCAGCAATTCTAACCATGTGGGTTCTGTCCTTGAGCCAGTTTGCAATCCATCTAGTGACATAGGGGTTTATATTTAAGCTGGTGAGCTTATCTATAATGCCCGAGTGGGGTATTGTATCGAAGACTTTTGCGAGGTCCAGGTAGGCTGTGTGGACCACCTTCCCCTCGTCAATGGCCTTGGTGACTGTTTCAAAGAAATCAACCAGGTTTAAGAGGCAGGATCTGCCCTTAACAAAGCCGAACTGGGTAGGATCCAGTGTTTGTAGGTCCCCAATATCTTTATTTATGAGGTCCATGATGATCCTTTCCATAGCTTTGCAGACCAAGCTAGTCAGGCTTATGGGGCGATAGTTTCCAGGATCCGTTGAGGCACCACCTTTATGGAGAGGGACCACTGTTGCTGTACGCCACTCTTTGGGCACATATCCTGTAGTAAGGCTGAGATTGAACAGTAGTTTTATGTTTGGGTTTAGCTCTTCTTGGAGTTCATGTAGGATGCAGCCCGGGACACCATCTGGTCCCATTGATGCTGTGTTTTTTGCTTTGGAGAGGGCGGCTCTTACCTGAGCATCTGAGATGTCAGGGGGGCAGCACTCTGCTGGGATAGATATTTGCCCTTTTGGTGGGGATGGGGGGGAGAAGTTTGCGCTGAACCTGTCAGCTTTTATAGCTCAAGGTGCTGGAAAACTCTTGAGAGGAAACTACTAAAGTAGGCCCTCATGATTTATGGATGAATATTTGGGGAGATATTCTGAAATTAGGTTAGACTGCAGCTAATCAAGCAGGCCTTACTGAAAAGAAAGAAGTAGTTTGTCAAGAATGCTGAATAGTAGAGATTCTCTGAATTGGTTACTACCTAGCTACTACTAGTGCTATTCTCACGACAGCTTCATGCTGCTGAGAAACAATGCCCTTTTGCTTCTTCTCTCAACAAAAGTAAAACAGTAGCACCATTCCCAAGATGAGAAGCAGGCCACAGGCTTTTCTGGTGATCAACAGTCTTGTCCCAGATGATACAGGGGTCTGTAGGCTTGTTGTAGCCTTTTCCTGGTAGATGCCTTGAATAGCAAACAGACAATCAGGAGGGTCCCACATATACACTCACTGTCCAATCAGAGACAGTCAGGAATCAAAGCCCTATGCTACTTCTCTCACCAAAAGCAAAATATAAGCATAAATTCCAAGCTGGCCACCTATGCATCAGTTATCAGGGTTTTGGTGATCAGCAGTCCCCAGCAAATAATGTCCCTGTCCTCCTTCTCTTACAAAGAGCAAAACAGTAGCACCAATTCCCAAGATGAGAAGAAGATCACAGGCTCTTGGGTTTTACAGTCTTGTCACAGATGATGCAAGGGTCCATAGGCTGCATGAAACATTTTCTTTGTAGATGCCTTAAATAGCAACCAGATCAATCAGGAGGGTGAAAGACAGACACTCACTGAACAATGAGAAACAGTCAGCAATCTATGCACTTCGATTCTTCTCTCGCCAGGAGCAAAATATAAGCACAAATTCCAAGCTGGCACCTATGAAACAGTCATTAAAATGTGTGGTGATCAGCAGTCCTCCTTCTTTCACCAGAAGCAAAACAGAAGCAGTAATCCGAAGATGACTACTGAGAGGCAGAAAGTGGACTCTCCAATAATTAATAGGTTAATAGAAGATTTCTAGGCTAATGGCTCAGGAGACCCTACAAGCCAAGGCATTATTCTCAGAATTTTACCCAATTTTTGATCCCTAAGGGCTAGAGGATGGCTTAGGTCCATAAGTGTTTACTAGGCTAATGACTACAAGGGCATTTCTAAGCCTAGTCATGCATCCCAAATCTCTGACAAGTTCTGATACCATTGATAAGTGTAAGCATGGCTCTGGGAGATGAACCATTTACAGGTTGCCTGTGTCAATTAGAGGAGACACAGATGCCAAACCAGGGATGAATTTCCGGTTTCCCATCTAATTGTCCAAGTTACACTTGAATTGGGTTAGGGAGGAACGCTGCTTCACATGGATGGGTAGCCTGTTCGGGTCTATATTAGATCAACAAATGCTTAGGATAGCGAACAGTGATTAATTGACTCCATGTAAGCGAAAGCTTACAAAAATGAACTGTCAGAACAGCGATTTTTTTTTTCCAAGAGAAAAAATCGCTGTTCCAAAAAAAAAAAAAAAAAAAGAAAAAGAAAAGAAAACACTTTAAAACATGAAATTAAGAGGGGGGCTTTGCCCCACACACCCCCCACTTACATATACCAACTCCAAGACCACGCTACAGTGCCGAAAACGGCAAACTACCGAAGCGGCCAAGCGAATTCTTTCCCAGGGAAAGAATTCACTTACATGCCTCTTCGATATTTTGCTGTTTTGGCGTTTACAGCTCGACCAAGATGCATTCGCTAACCTGTGTCTTCGGTCAGCTGATAGGAACCCATCTGTTGGGGTAGTCTCTGGGATACATACCTATCTCTCCAGCAGGTCCTATTTATATCACAGGCAAGGTTTAGGTCTTTAGAATGGGTACTTCTGGTGGTGTTTGTTTTGTGGATATGCAGGAGGTCCATCAGAGAGGGGTCTGACAATGCCTTGTATGCCATGCATAGATCTCCCCTCAAAAGCCTATAGGAGATAGAATACAGGGATAGAACCTTGAAGTGGTCTGCATAGGACATTTTACTTATGCCCTATGTTCTTTTAGTGAGGAACCTATGTGGACATTCCAAATTGTTGGATATGCCTGGTTAGGTACATACCAAAGAGGGCATTGTACTCAATGGTAGGTCTGATGAATGCTGAATACAGTGGAACAATAACTTCCTTGGACTTAGATGCCATACCTTTGTTTATAAGTTGCAGAACATAGAATGATTTCCTCACCACTGTGGACACATGATGGTCAAAGGCTAGATTGTTATCTATGTGGGTCTCTAAGTCCCTGACTACAGTGTCAACTCTAAGGGGTGTGTTGTCAGTATGATAGTTTCCAGGGATGGATGACTTCCCAAAAGTTACTATTATGCATATCTTGGCATTTACTTTTAGTTCATGGCTCTGACTGTGTCAGCCCCTCCTGGAGAACATTTGTGCCAGTGTGAAATTCAATGACAGTTCCTAATTTGCAATCATCTGCAAATTTAGTCAGCCAGAGACTACTGACATTGGCCTTGACTTCTGAGAAGTAAATGTCAAAAAGGAGTGGTCCAAGGACTGATCCCTGAGGGACTCCACTTGTGACTGGCCTCTTTGTAGAGGTGGACTCCCCATTTCTAACTTCCTGGGTCCTATTAACAATGCCTGAGTGGGGTATCGTGTCAAATGCCTTAGCCTAGTCAAGGTAGGCAGTGTGAACAATTTTGCCCTCATCCATTGCTTTGGTAACCTTCTCAAAGAAGTCAACCGGGTTGAGTAGGCATAATCTGCCCTTGACAAAACCAAATTGGGTTGGGTCCAGTGTCTGGAGGTTTTCTATATCTCTGTTGATCATATACATGATAATTCTTTCCATGGATTTACATATAAGACTAGTGAGACTTATGGGTCTGTAGTTTCCAGTGTCTGTAGATGGCCCACCTTTGTGCAAAGAAATGACTGTTGCCTTTCTCCATTCATGAGGCATAAAGCCTGTTTGGATGCTACAGTTAAATAGTAATTCCAGAGGCCCTAATAGGTCATGTTTCATGCTATTTGGAAGGTATCCTGGGATATTGATGCATTGTTCTTGGTCTTAGAGAGAATATTAAGGACCTGTTCCGTAGTGATATTAGAGGGAAGGTTGAGGGGGTGAGAGGGGTAAAGCTGGAGCTGAATTTATCAGACTGGAGGTTTGCTATATTTTCTGGGTTAGTATAGGTGGCTCCATTTACAATGAGCTCTGCACACAATTGTGTATAGCCTTTGAGGCTGTGGACATAGCTAAAGAATGCTTTTGTGGTTGTTCTTGGCCTAGGATGCCAAACTTACCTCATATATGGCTTTGGTAGACTGTATTTGTCCTCTGAGTGGTCTGTTTAGTTTGATGAGAGAGTTTTTATCCTGCTGGGTGTTGCACTTCCTAATTTTTGCCATGATTTTCTTCCTCCTGTTATACAGCCTATTGATTTTGTGATTTCACCAGGGTGGCTTGTGTTTTGAGTTAGTTCTGTACTTCTTTCTGATGGGTACAGCTGCCTCTATGGAGCTATTAACATGTTGTACAGGATTTCTGTGAACAGTTCTGCATAAGCAGCAGTGTTCTCAGGGTTTATGGGGGCTTGAAATGTTGCCAGGTTCTCACTTAATAGCAGGAGGTCAGCCTTAGAATAGTTCCTGAATATTCCAGGTTCAGCTGGAGGTCCGGGTTTTATTTTTACTTCAAAGGAGACCATTTTGTGGTCTGACCTTACCAGGGAAGGTTATATTACAGTAGGGGGTGTGCAGCACTCTCCCATATTAGTGAGGACAAGATCTGGTATGGTTGCACCCCTAGTTGGTGCATTGACTATCTGATTCAGGGAGGTTGTGCTTACATAATCCAGGAATCTCTGTGCATGTATGTTTGTTGTCTTATAGAATTCCCAGTTAATAGTGGGGTAATTAATGTCACCCATGAATACGTATTGTGTTGGATAGTTAGTGTTTCTAATACGTTTAAATACATGGTATGGGTTTCCTGGGTCATAGAGGGGGAGCTATAACTTGTAAGGAAGTGATATTGGATTTTGCCTATGGTGATTTAAACATGGAGCCACTCAAGTGCATTGTCCTGTTTAACCAGCCTGGAAGTATATTTATTTTTGATTTAAATAGAGACACCTTCACCTTTAGTCCCTGCCTGTGATGTAGCTGTCCTAAATGTGTGAAAGACATTATAACCTTGCACTGTTGGTGTGCTTTCAATGGCTTTAAACCATGTCTCAGTGACTGCACAGACATCAGCATTCTCTAGGGTAAAGACAGTTTCTGGGGAGTGGAGTTTTTGTTCAGACTCCTAGCATTGAGCATACGTTTACATTTTTTGGTTTTGATTTGCTATGTCAGAAGTGCTTTCAGTTTGGCATTGATAAAAAAAGCACTACGGGGAAGATTAGGTTTGTGCCCATGCCTTTGAGTATTTTACAGACTGCCCCATCCATAAGGGACATGGGTGCCACCCCAAGAGTGAATTTATGATTCCCCATCCATTAATCCAACTGCATTTCAAGAAGGTCAGGGGAGAGCTCAGCTTTACATGAATAGGACGTCTGCTCCAGAGAAGGGGTAATCTCTGAGACACATATCTGTCTCTCCAGCATGATTTGTTTATGTCGTAGACTAGGTTTAGATCCGTAGATTGGGTTGCCCATGTACACTTTGTCTTGTGAATGTGTAATACTTCCATCAGGGCTGGATTGGAGAGGGCCTTGTAGGTTAGGCATAGATCACGTCTTAATAGTTAGTAGTAGATAGAGAGTAAAGGGATAGGGCTATTAGCCAATCCACATCTGTATTTTTATTGTAAGGAAACTCTGAGACTGCTCTAGCTGTTGCAAATGCCTGGTCAAGTACATGCTGAAATGCACATTATACTCGATTATTGGTCTGATGAGGGCCAGGTGCAGTGGGACTACAACATCCTTGGATCTGGATGCCATACCTTTACTTATAAGCTATATCATATAGAAGGACTTCCTCACCACTGTGGAGATCTGGTGGTCAAAGTTCATGCTAAAGTATATCTGTGTAACTATATCTCTCATTTTTGAGTCCATTTTTAGGGTAGTGCTATTAATGTTGCAATTTGCAAGGGTACTTTACATCACAAAGGGTATGATTATGCATGTCTTTTGTGTTTAGTTTTAAGTGATGGCTATGCACCAATCATTTGATTGAGTCTGACCCTTCTGAAGAATATCTACATCACTGGAGGATTCAGTGATTGCCCATAACTTGTAGTCTTCAGAAAACTTAGTTTGCAAAAGGTCTTCTACATTAACCTTGACTTCAGAGAAATATATTCTAAACAAGAGAAGTCCGAGCACTGAAGCTGTAATGCACCACTAGTACCTGGCCTCCTGCTGGATCCGGATTCTCCCACTCTACCATGTGTCCAGTCCATGAGTCATTCGGCTATCCATCTGGTGATGTAGGGATTTATACTCAGTTTTGTGAGTTTATCTATAATACCAAAAAGTTGGCAATTGTGTTCAAATACCTTAGCCACGTCAAGGTAGGCAGTATGCACTGCTTAACCCTCATGCATGGCTCTAATTACTTTCTCAAAGAAGTTCACTAGATTGAGCAGGCATAACCTGCTTTAAACAAAGTCAAACTGGTTTGGGTCCAGTGTTTGGAGGTTTACTATGTTGTTAATGATCAGGTCAATGACTATTCTTTCCAAGGCCTTAAATATAAGACTAGTCAGACTTATAGGTCTGTAATTTCTTGGGTCTGTTGATGGTCCCGTTTATGCAGAGGAATGACTGTCTCTGTCCTTACCTCTACTTCACAGGGACAAAGCCAGTCTGGGAGCTGTGGTTAAATAGCGATCCTAGTGGTCTTGTTTCAAGTTATTTAAGAAGTATCTTAGGATACTGTCAGGATACATAAAAGCTAGAGTTTTAGCTTTAGAGAGTGCAGTGGCGACCTGTTCTTTTGTGATGACTAGTAGAGGAATAGTGGAGGTATTTCTTTGGGGGTAATGAGAAGTTATGGGGAGGTGAAATTTGAGATGAACTTATTGGTCAGCAGATTTGCTGTATCTTCTGGCTGGGTATAGGTGATATCATCTACAACTAACTCTACACATTGCTGGGTGTTGCCCTTAAGACTGCAGCCATAACTGAAAAATGCTTTATGGTTATCATTAATTACCATGGGAAGTTATTTTGCCTCAACATTTGCTTTTGAAGGCTTGAATAGTCCACTGATTTGCTTGTTTAGACTGAGGTGTTTTTTTTTTGCTGTTTTGTGCATATTCTCTCTTACTTCTAGACATAATTTTCTTTCTTTTTTTTAGTTTGTTCTAGGCTTATTTTGGTCTGGTACTAACATTTCTAAGCAGTTGTTTATATGGCTATACAGGGCTTTTGTGTACACTTCTGCAAAGGCTTCTGTGTTTTCTGGATTTGGAGGAGCTTGGAAATTAGCTGTGCCATTGCTTAATAGGAGGCAGTTTGCCTTAGAAAAATTCTTATTGGCTTTGGGATCAGGTAGGGGTTCTAGTGTTATATTTATTTCAAGGAAGACTGCTTTGTGATCTGATTTTATAGATAAAATGGAAAAAGTGGGTTAATATCCTAAGAGATGCAGTGTGCACTAAGCAGTTAGATGTGAAAGTGGGTATAACTCAAGCTTTAACATTCTAAGGAAGAGCCATTAATTTTAAGAGAATGATGACTATGACTGGAGAGGGAACGTCATATTTTGGTTCTCTGGAATACAGTGGGATGTCCAATAAATTTAAATAGCTGAAGGGAAGGAGATTTCAGAAAATGCCAGTTCTGTGCTTACTAACAATGACAGTGATATGAAGGAAGGAAATATGTGGTTGACAACATATGGGGGGCAACTACAGAGACATTTAGCTACAACTACTCACTGCAGCTAAGGGAGGGAGTTCTGATTCATTGGCACGGACTCTCTAGAGTAACTGTAGGCACTTAAATGTTCCAGCCGTTTTCACTGTTACATAACCTTTAACTGCTGTTACAGATTAACTGATATACTTAGTTAACATGAGATACATTATGTTTACCTGGTAATACTACACTATACTGTAGTATTACCTGGTAATACTACAGTATAGTGCGCTATGAGAAATCCTTAAAAGTGTTTTGCTATACTTGCATGACTTTCCTTTTGCACCAAGTCCACATGCTTGGCTTCTTCTGCAAAAAGTGTTAATAAACCACATAAAAATAAAATATTATATCAATATAGGTGTTTTTTATAAAGCAAACTGTCTCATTGCATTTATAGCCCACATTTCAATGGTAGCTTACCCATCCTATCACTCATTTTCCCAAATTCTGTTGCTGCAATATTGGCTCTACTTGCATTTATTGAAACAACCCACTCTTCAGTCCACTCTTCAGCCCACTATTCAGTCCACCCTCCTCTTCCTTTTCTGATATGCATGCTTTTCTTATCCCCTTCTGCAAAGCACTTTTATATCTGCATTATAAGCTTCCATCTAAGAACTGCACACAAAACCCACTTGTGCCTCCCTTGCCAGAGCTCCCCCCACTGATTTAGTTTCAGTAAGTAGCCCTTCATTTTTGAGTACCCTCTGCCCTTATCACTTAAGCAGTGATTGTCTGCTTCATAAAAGTACTGGTTCTCAAAGAAGCCCCTCTGGTCACCCACTCATAGGAAACCTTTGACCATTTTACATTCCTAGTTGCTGCAGGTTAATCTCTTAAATTGTCCCTTTGTTGGTACTTGACATAAAATACAGATCTGAAGCAAATTAATAGCTTTCAAACTGTTTTTGCACAGGTACTGGTCTACTGTTAAATGTTTGTGTCTGCTGCATAGGCTTACCGTGTTCAACTGAATCCTAATCCTGAAATCCTGAAAATGCTACTAACAAAACACTGAATATTTTGCTGTAACCTTAAGGAAACAATGTGACAAGCTGCAGACTTCTAGTTGCAGCTTTGCAATTATCAGGGTGAATCTTCACACTGTCTTACAGGCTAATAAATACTACAATATAATTATTTATTTATTTATTTATTTATTTATTTATTTATTTATTTACATTTGTTGACCGGGCTAGTCTAACTGGATACATGTCCATTTTCAGTAGAGGCCCGGGGAGAAAAGCTCCAAGCAGACAGGTAAAGACATTATTATAATATAGAAAAGCTGTCAACATATACAGATAATACCATTATTTGGGATATTTGCAAAAGAGGATGATCAAGAACAAATTTACAATAAATGAAAAAGTGTGATTTTTTTTTTTTTTTTGTAGGACAACATAGTACAGCAAAAAGGCCAAAGAATAATTAGCAGTAAAGTACCCTGGAGAAGGGAAATAAAAGGGATAGCAGGAATGTGTAAAGGTGGGGAGATCAATCAGAACAGGCCATAGAATAATTAGCAGTAAAGTACCCTGGAGATGGGAAATAAAAGGGACAGCAGGAATGTGTAAAGGTGGGGAGATCAGTCAGAACAGGCCATAGAATAATTAGCAGTAAAGTACCTTGGAGAAGAGAAATAAAAGGGATAGCAGGGATGTGTAAAGGTGGAGAGATCAGTCAGAACAGGCCATAGAATAATTAGCAGTAAAGTACCCTGGAGATGGGAAATAAAAGGGACAGCAGGGATGTGTAAAGGTGGAGAGATCAGTCAGAACAGGCCATAGAATAATTAGCAGTAAAGTACCCTGGAGAATAGAGATACAAGGGGTAGCAGGGATGTGTAAAGGTGGAGAGATCAGTCAGAACAGGCCATAGAATAATTAGCAGTAAAGTACCCTGGAGAAGGGAAATAAAAGGGATAGCAGGGATGTGTAAAGGTGGAGAGATCAGTCAGAACAGGCCATAGAATAATTAGCAGTAAAGTACCCTGGAGAAGAGAAATAAAAGGGACAGCAGGAATGTGTAAAGGTGGGGAGATCAGTCAGAAAAGGCCATAGAATAATTAGCAGTAAAGTACCCTGGAGAAGAGAAAGAAAAGGGATAGCAGGAATGTGTAAAGGTGGAGAGATCAGCCAGAACAGGCCATAGAATAATTAGCAGTAAAGTACCCTGGAGAAGAGAAATAAAGGGGATAGCAGGAATGTGTAAAGGTGGAGAGATCAGCCAGGGTTAGTGCAGGGGCAGAGCCAGTGAGTTTTAAAATGTTCTTTGAGATGTTTTTTAAAAAGATGTGTGGAAGAGAGAGTAGAAAGTTCACCTGGAAGCTGGTTCCAGGCCTTGCCAACTGTGTTAGCAAAAAGAGAGTCTCCAGCTTTGTTTTTAGATTTAATAGTGGAAACTAGAAGCTTATCGGCTGAGCGAAGAGTAGTAAGGTTTTTGTAAGGGGTAGTCAGATTATTGAGGATTGGGACATTATTAGGGTGGAAAAGTATCTTTTGGGTTATAGGAAGTTGTTGATAGATTAAAAATACAGATGCCTGTGTTCAGAATACTAGTGCTCTGGTCATAGTTTTTTTTTTCTTTTTGTACATTTTTAAACAATTTTATTCAATAAAAGGGATTATGGTGTCTGTAAAACAAATATCTTTGTAAAATACAAAGTAACTCACACAAATATGCATTCTCTGTAACTTAACAGGTAGCATACTCTCCTTTTATTATCGAAGACTGTGGGTTTTACTCTCATGAGGAAGTTGCATTACTTTTCCAATACTGACACACAAAGAAGGTGCCATCCTCCAGATGAGTTGTTAAAACAAAACCACATATACTTGAACTGGTGTTACCTCAGGTGGATGTAAAAGATCACATGGAATATATGAAAAAGAACAGAGGAAGTCCCTGATGCCCTGGTCAAATTTTCCCTAATCAGTATGAATACCACCTTCAGCCTCCCTGAAAAGAAGCCATAGGCCTAAGGGGGACTAACCCAGTCAACAAAGTGTAAATAAATTACATTTTGAAGTAGAAATATCTGCTTCTAAGTTAGTAAAGGAAAACACAATGTCCTCAATAGAAAGTAATTGAGTATGCTCTCCCTGTTTCATGATTTGCAACAAAGGACCTCAGTCAGTTTTCTTTGGAAAATGTCACAATACTGATTGTAGTTATAGACATTGTTATAAACTGTTACATATCTTAAGGAATCCTATGATTTTCAGTTTAGGTAACAGCTTGTGTTATCATTACAGTTTTCTAATTCAAGCTAGAATTTCTCTGTATGCTTTTTCTTTACCCTTTGCATACAGGACCTTGCAATTTTTCACATGAAGTTTTAGATTTTAAGTTCAAGTTTAACTTAAAGTATTACACATATTCCATAGTATTTTACACCCACACCTTCCCTCTCAAGTATTGTCACTGCTTCTTTTGTATGCTTTTCTTTTTCATATCACATAAAATCCTTTAGTCATGTTAAGGGATGGATTGTGGAAACACTAAGCAGTTGTCCCTTCAGTAATCCCTTAGAATCCTTGCTTTCCATTTCAGCAGCAGCTGTAGATTGTCACCCATTGTTTCCTGTTACTTTGCTCATTTTGAGCTACTATTCATAGACCCTGTTTTTCTTCCGTATGCTTTTTTTTGCACTCTGTGCAACAGCAAATGTACAAGTCATCGCAATCATCCATGAGTCATGTGTAACACCCACTGTCTGTTCTCAGACTTAAATCTCTAGTTACCTAATCAGAAAACAACCTACCTAATTAGTTTTGCGAGTCTGCGGGCTCCAGCTCAAGTAACACAAATGCAGCAACCTCTTCAGCTTCATTCAGTGTTTCCTCATTAGTTCCGACTGTAATGAAAAGCAGGTCACTACTAATTTGTGGTGTCTGCTCTTCTTCGGATAAATAGACTGATTGCTCTGGCTGTCTTCCAGCCAAAGGATACCTCCTCGTCTGCATGCAGACACATCTGGAAAACAAAATTCTTCTACACTATTTCTACTGCCTCTGCCTTTCTACGATTGTAACTAGATGACTCTCTTGTTACTTCTATCTACTTTTCCTTGACTGTGGTTTGTATGACAATTCTTGGCAGAGGTCCTAACATCAGAACCTATACTATACATTTTCTATGGGTTTTCATTAAAAGCAAGTTCCTGCCTTGTATTCTTGTTCACTTTGAAATAAACTATGTAATCAATCTTTTTGCATTCATGAAATCTTTTGACGTCAAGTAGCTGTTTTCTGCATTTTTGGAAATTAAGCCTCACATAATGCCATAGTTCACACGTTTTTCCTATATACATCAAACATGTGTTCTCCATTGCTGTGTTCTTTTTTCCACTGATGCTTCCTTTTTAATGCTTTGTTATTATTAAAATCTGTTCTTAAAGAACAGGTGATATATGGTTTACAAAAGACACAATTTAGCGTGTCCTGCATGTAGTTTCTGACTTTTACAAAAATGCAACGGCTATGAAAGGGTCTGCACACAGAAAATGCACTTATTCGGTTGGTATGAATCAAAATGACCACGCTGTGGACCATAACTCCCACATCAACATGAAACATTAAAGAAAGAAGATAGAAAGGAAACTGGCTTCAAAATTATTTAATGTATAGTTCAAAGCTGTGATAAAGGCAAAGGAAATAAGCCAGACAGAAAGTTATAGCTCAGTGTTACTCAGTGCTCAGTGTATGTATAATGCCATGAAAACAGTGTCAGGTAATAGCATAATAATAACAATAATATACCACCATCAAATCGCATAGCTTTAATGGTGACAGAGAGCACCGAACCATTGTTTACCTACAGGTGAGTAAAACTGAATTTGCTCAAAATTCAGCATGCTAAGGATCGGACCTTCTCCGTAGGAAATCTGTATCTGTGAGTTGTGTCAGCAGTCATGCCCTTTTAGGGGAATTTCTCCCTTGTTAGAGTTTGTGCAATCATAGAACTGCTATATATAATTTTGGAGTATATGCAGGGGGCTTTCCCCCTATAAAATCACTTAAGAAGTGTGGGGTGGTTGGCATTTTTTGGGAAGCATGTAGTTCAGGTATTCCAGTCCTCAGTAGATTAATCTTTGTCCACTCATATTGGGAAGGCTGAACCATACTAGGCAACAGAAACCAGACATACATCACGGAGGAATGCTTTGTTATTTAACAATCCATATATAATAGTAGCAATTAGTAAAGTAATTCCAAAAAACAAAGAAAACACTTATGAAGGCTGGTAATACAAGAGTGACAAAATGCGTGCAGCAAAACTGCACACCATGTCCGTGAAAAAGCTAAAAATTCTGTGGTTCCTGTACCCATTTCATGTAGTCTAGAACCATTCATTTCTTTATTTATGCCACTTTGCTAAGCTAGTAAATGCGCTGGAATTCAGACCCATCCTGAGATATGACCAGGGTGGTGAAATAAAGTAACAAAAATACAAAAGTAATATGTGCAGGTACAATTCACAAAGCAGTGGTGTATATAGGTGCTGTGTACAACATGTAAAAATAACAAACTTTAGAAAATAAACAATTGAGTTAAAAGTATATAGACATTTTTGCAATGGAAATATCACTTTGAAGTATTCACTAAATACATCTGATGTAAGATGAGATCTAAATCAGGGTTCTGATGTAAGCAGAATTAACCTTGTTATGTAGGTTTTCTAACAACACATCCAATGTTTGATTGCGTACTGTACAGTTACCTAGCTGAAGAACTCTGAATAACAGTAATACAGATGATGATGATGACAATGTACAGAGTATGCTGCCTCTGTACAAGCCTATTGAAGTGTATTAGGAGGATGCAGTGATGTGTGCTCAGCAATGTGCAATTCAGAGGTGTTGTAGGGGGAATGTAATGCGAGATGGAGGCACGTTTACTCACTTGTGTTAAGGATGCTGATCCTTTTATAGACTTTGATTATTGCAGGTAGACTGGAGGCTGTTTTGTTAGGGAGTATGGGTGTAGCAAAGTACATGATGTTAATTGTCTTAGCATTTGATAAAGGTCTGTTGTGGAGTCAGTCAGATAATTCTTTGAAGTTTGACTGGGGACAAGTTAGAAGGCTATAATAAGATTTCATTGAAATAAGTCAGAAGAATATCCCCTGCATGTATTATAACATTTAGGTTAGGTCTGTCTAAGGTAACATCATTAATGAATAGAAGAAGACAGTATCAGGCCTTGAAGTGAGTTTTATGTAACACCAGTGCAGAAAATATCCATGACGGAAAAGGAAGCCTTGCTGGAATAAGTGTGAAATGTTCTGTCTTTGATGTAGTTACAGAACCATGTTATACTGTTCTCTGCAAACTTTAACTTTTACACTTTCCATAGTAACAACTTATAACTGACACATGCCTAAGTCATAGCAATAAATATAACTGCAGTGAAAAGACTTTCATTCATATTCATATAGATGGACTTGAAAAGTTGACATTACTGGCACTAATGTACAGCATTTTATTCTACTGTACCAGTGGGATGCTTAACCTTCAGAGGTATGTCAAACGGAGATCTCACTTACATGTTAGTGACAATTCAGGTAAATGTTAAAGATTCCATGAACCTTAATGAAAAGGGGAGAAGGGTGGCTTTTTTACTATTAATATAAAGCTCTTAAGCATATTAAACAGATTGTATGACAACAAATGACCAAATATCTTTCTGTCACACAAGGCTCTTAGCAATTTCCCCTAGGCTTTTAGCAATTTCCCCTTTAAGAAAAATACCAAACATCCTCTCTATCTTTGTGTCTGTATATATATATATATATATATATATATATATATATATATATATATATATATATATATACACATACATACATACATACACACATATAAATGGGTCCACGTTGCTGCTAAACATGGGCTGGGGGCAGAATATGAAGGAATAAGTAGGTGAATTATACACTAATTAAACAATTTAACATGGTGGTGAGATTCAGGAACATATAAAACCTGAATGTACACACCACACTCCCTTTGGCCTCAGTTCCAGTACTTTTTGGAATATAAGCCACGATCACACTTAAAAATAATGCTAGGGGCTGCAGCTGTTATTAATCTGTGTGTGCAACAGGCTTCGATACAAGGTGCTGCTGCTGCCAGATCTCAGTCTGTACAGAAGAAGAGTGTTCAGTCTTCATTTAACACGTTATGGACTTCATAATACTAAAATATTGGAGTGTTACAGGGTGGAGAGAGAGACTGTTTAGAGCAAATAGTCAGCATCTGGCTCCTTCACCTGAGGCAGAGGTAAATCATGGAAAACCCATGCCAGTGGAAACAAAGGTATGTCTATCACCATGTATACTAGCTATAGGCACTTTTCAAAAAACCCACAGGGCACATATTAGGGATGTCACAGGCTTTGGCCACAAAAATATTATACCAGTTTTTCAGGGCAATGCTGCTTTATGTAAGGGAGTGTATTTGGTTACCAGATGCCCTAGAGGAGAGAGTACCACCATGCAATATTTCTGTGCCATAGCACAAGCACATTTCCATAAGGTTCTGCTGGCCATAGACTGTACACATACATTGAAATAAAAGCCCCACCTGGTAAACAGGGAAGGAGGTACATTAAAAGAATCACTCTAGCAACTCTTAGGTGGTCTGTAATGCCCAAGGAATCATCTATAATGTATATGGAGACAGTTTCTGCCACTCCGACATATGGCACACTTGTGTCTTGTATCTAAGATGTTCTATGAGTGTCTTTCTACAAGGCCATCTATTGGGCGATGCAGGTTATGCACTGGAACCTTGGCTCATGACATCCATGACAAACTCATGCAACCTCACAGAGAAAAGTTACAGTGGTTCACATGCTCAAACTTGAAATGTTATAGAGTGTGTTTTTGGCTTGCTCAAATCATGTTTCTGTTGTCTACATACATCTGGAAGTGCCCTGCAGTATGACCAAGCAACCTTAGCCAAAATACTGACAGTGTGTACATTTTACATAATATCATTGTTGAAAACCTTTGCAACAGGGAAAAGAAGGCTAAGGATCGTAGTTCCCAGCATTACAGCCAGGGCCAGCAGAGCCAGCAAACACAGATGAGGTAAGCGCTGAACCTGTAAGGAAGAGATAAATGATTACCCTAATAAGTAAGAATTGTACATCACAAAATAAAATGTTACTCAACTGTACAGGAATGTCAGCAGTAACTTGCGACTGATATATGCAACATAAATAGTAAGTTGTTAAGAGGTATATAAAAATGGCTTTCCACAGCACATGCTATACAGCCTGTATGTCAAGCCAAAGTAGGCCCATGTCAAAACAACACCCACAATGTTGTCACATTTTACAATCATCGGAATAGGTGCATGACCAAGCATGCTTACACATCCCTAAGAAACAGAAAATATAGCATCAATATATAAGACACAAACTGGGAATATGCCATCCAAAAGAGTAATGAAACGAATGTGCATTTATTTAACATTTGTTTACCGGGAAAGTCCAACTTGGAGCAATCCAATTTTCAGCAGAGGTTCAGGAGAAATGCTCCAGATGCATGTCTTTGGAATGTGGGAGGAAACCAAAGCACCCAAAGAAAACCCTTTGAAATGTGGGAGGAAACCAGAGCACCCAAAGAAAACCCACATGAATGCAGGGAGGACATGCAAACTCTGCACAGAAGGCACCCCAGCCGAGAATCAAACCGGAGCACCCAAAGAAAACCCACATGAATGCAGGGGGGACATGCAAACTCTGCACAGAAGGCACCCCAGCCGAGAATCAAACCGGAGCACCCAAAGAAAACCCACATGAATGCAGGGGGGACATGCAAACTCTGCACAGAAGGCATCCAAGCCGAGAATCAAACCAGAGCACCCAAAGAAAACCCACATGAATGCAGGGGGGACATGCAAACTCTGCAGAGAAGGCACCCCAGCCGAGAATCAAACCGGAGCACCCAAAGAAAACCCACATGAATGCAGGGGGGACATGCAAACTCTGCACAGAAGGCACCCCAGCCGAGAATCAAACCGGAGCACCCAAAGAAAACCCACATGAATGCAGGGGGGACATGCAAACTCTGCACAGAAGGCACCCCAGCCGAGAATCAAACCGGAGCACCCAAAGAAAACCCACATGAATGCAGGGGACATGCAAACTCTGCGCAGAAGGCACCCCAGCCGAGAATCAAACCGGAGCACCCAAAGAAAACCCACATGAATGCAGGGGGGACATGCAAACTCTGCACAGAAGGCACCCAAGCCGAGAATCAAACCGGAGCACCCAAAGAAAACCCACATGAATGCAGGGGGGACATGCAAACTCTGCACAGAAGGCACCCCAGCCGAGAATCAAACCGGAGCACCCAAAGAAAACCCACATGAATGCAGGGGGGACATGCAAACTCTGCACAGAAGGCACCCCAGCCGAGAATCAAACCGGAGCACCCAAAGAAAGCCCACATGAATGCAGGGGGGACATGCAAACTCTGCACAGAAGGCATCCAAGCCGAGAATCAAACCGGAGCACCCAAAGAAAACCCACATGAATGCAGGGGGGACATGCAAACTCTGCACAGAAGGCACCCCAGCCGAGAATCAAACCGGAGCACCCAAAGAAAACCCACATGAATGCAGGGGGGACATGCAAACTCTGCACAGAAGGCACCCCAGCCAAGAATCAAACCGGAGCACCCAAAGAAAACCCACATGAATGCAGGGGGGACATGCAAACTCTGCGCAGAAGGCACCCCAGCCGAGAATCAAACCGGAGCACCCAAAGAAAACCCACATGAATGCAGGGGGGACATGCAAACTCTGCACAGAAGGCACCCCAGCCGAGAATCAAACCGGAGCACCCAAAGAAAACCCACATGAATGCAGGGGGGACATGCAAACTCTGCACAGAAGGCACCCAAGCTGAGAATCAAACCGGAGCACCCAAAGAAAACCCACATGAATGCAGGGAGGACATGCAAACTCTGCACAGAAGGCATCCAAGCCGAGAATCAAACCGGAGAACCTCGTGCTGTGAAGCAACAATGCAAACCACTGCGTCACTGCACCATCCTTATGTATTCACACAACTTCGACACCACAACAGTGACCAGGAATATCTCGACACAGTGAACAGGAATGTCTCACCACAGTGACCACAGATGTCTCAGTATTATCTACACCTTCTGAGAAAGCAGAAATTAATAAATAATAGGACAGTTGTGTCACTACTAACACTAATACTGCAATGAGGACCAGAACCTAAATAACAATTGGTTACACTTGAGCAGAGTAACAAAAAGGCATAATTCAGTACAATAGTTTTGATTAAAGCAGGTATATGAGAAGCGTCTATATCATAACAATTGACAGCTTAGATTGTCACATGCTTAAACATCGACACCTAAGCGTCGAAACCTTACAATATTTAATGGCCACATGCGTGAATTCTTTCTGCAGGAAAGAATTCATTAGGCCATCTGAAAACAGAATAAACAAAAAAACCCAAACATAGTAGGGGGGCTTATCCTCTCACACACCCCAATGTGGGGGGTTTTGCCCCCACACCCCCCTAACTAAATATACCAGCTCTAACATTGTTCTACATTGGGGAAAGGACAAATCCCTGATAATAGCCAAGCAAATTCTTTCCCGAGGAAAGAATTTGCATATGTGGCCGTTCACTATTCTAAGCATTCGATGCTTAGGTGTCGAGGTTTAAGCATTCCACAACCTATGCTGTCGATTATGTAATAGGAATCCTGTGAGAAAGCAAGTATTACCTGTCCACTCTGCATCACACATAGGTAAGCCAAAGGGGGATATTCCAGGGTGACTCTGTGTCATCGCTGTTTTCTGCCTTGCCCTTAACCCTTTAAGCTGTCTACTTTACAGCTTAGGCCATGGCTATAATTTGGTTCCTAGAAAACAACAAAATGTAAAGACTTCTCATCTTCTCTTTGTCAATGATTTAAAACTGTATAGCTCATCAGATGAGGAACTGAAAGCACAGCTGCAAGTTGTCAAAACTTTTTCAGATAATATAAGAATGACATTTGGTCTTGATAAATGTGCAAAAGCAACCTTTAAAGCAGGAAAACTGCAACACCAGGAAAACATCAGTTTGGGACAAGAATGCGATATAAAAGAACATGAGCAAGAAGGAGTGTATAAATATTTGGGAATTGATGAAGTATCAACAATAAAACACGAACAAATGTGAATAAAACTTACTAAAGAATATTTCAGAAGACTTAAATTAATTCTGAAAACAGCACTGACATCTAGGAGCAAAATCCAAGCTATAAACCAATTTGCTCTTCCTGTCCTAACTTACAATTTTTGGAGTGATTGACTGGCCTCAAAACATGTTGGATAGATTAAACAGGAATACAAGAAGGATCCGTCATGCTCATCAAATGATTTATAAAAATCAGTGCATACAAAGATTTTATATTCCCCATTCTGAAGGAGGGATGGGCCTCCTTGAAACTGATTACATGTATAGATATGCAATTGTGGGACACCACACATATCTGCTGACCTCACAAGACCCAAACATACTGAAAATGTTGAAACATGAGGAGAATAAATCTAAGATGACTTCTCTGTTTAATCTAGCAGAAGCATATCAGCGTCAAGCAGGAATGGAAGTTAAACCAGAAGTAGATAAAAACCAGGCGGCAACTGAATGTGCCAAAAAACAAAATAAAGAATATAAGGTGAAGGATCAGATGAGAAGGCAAGAAATGTGGAAAATGCATAATTATAGTTGCAAAAGAGCGCAAAAAAAATCTCCTGAAGTTAAAGGGCTTCCAGAACACCAAACCAATGTAAAAAAGGCAAAAACAGCTGAAAGTCCACCACAGTTGTCTATTACACAACAAAGCTTTTGAGTAAAACTCTTCATCTGTATCTAAAAACACACAGTCTTTCTGAGTTTAAATACCTAAAAGCAGCCAATTAATTATCACATGTTCTGAGCTTATTAAAGCTATTAAAGTGCCCACATAAAAATATATATGCTGTGAAGACTGGTAGAGATGGGTGAAGGCTGCCAGATAGAATTGTATAAATAATTCTATCATTTGTAAATATGAATGTGAATCACATGCTGTTACAAAAAATGTGGCAACAGTGCTCTCTACTGACCCACTAAAAGCATGTTGTGACCCTTTGATCTAAAGTCGGCTCCAGTCCAGCTAGATGAAGACTTCCTGCCTATTGTTTTAAGGCTAACGTTAATGACCAGAATTTACATGTGAAATATCCTTTATTACTCTAAATGTAAAAGAATGTAAATGCAGTTTTGTCAGCCTGGGAACACCAGGAAAGTGTGAAATGATCTAATGTTTTATCAGAACTGCAGTTTCAATTTAAACAGAGAGAACCAGAAGGCATTAAGCATTTTTGTCTCGAACATCCAACTCAGCACTCTGCCTGTTGCTCTATGTAAGTAAGTTATTTTTAGAAGTGTGTTTTCTTGTAGATAGCTAGAATTAGAAAGTTTATAATAAGTTTTTTCTGTGATGTTAGAACTGTACTACTGATTTAAGTATTTTTGTGTGATCTTTGAACTCTTGACTAGCACTGACTGTGTAGTAGAAAGTATTGTCTTGTGGTTTTAATTATTTATTATTAAATATTTTAAAATCTTTTAACTGTGGCTGATTTGTGTATAGATAATTTAAGCTCTAGAGTACATGGCATATTAATAGTGATCACTGTACAAAGCCACTCTAATAAGCCTTGACTAATTATTCATGCTTACCAATAGGATAATAATATTGCACAGTAATAATTGGACTCCCTTTTAAGGGCCTTTGAGTAGCTGATAATTATTAGTTGGGTGGTGGCAAGTGGTACTACCATATAGTCTGGGTGAAAGGGGCACAGCTGGAGAATCTGTGCCAGCCTTCCCCAGGAGTGTCTGTGTGGCTGTATAAACTTATCTCAAAGTGTGTGTGTCAGCTACTTGGGCAGGGACATGAAGCACTGGTTGGACAGAGAGGGTGCTGGAGATTTTATCTTGCCCAGCTAGGCTGAGATCTGGACCCTATAGCTGTGCCAGTGGGGAGTCTTATTGGGGACCTGAGGAGCAAGGGAGTGACTAGCCCTGGACTGACTGTGATCTCTGTGGGCTCTTAAGGGAAATTGCACTTTACTGTGTGTATTTGGTATTCTTTCCTCATATATGAGACACCCCTCTCCGGTGTCAGTGGTGAGGATTGAGGCTCCTTGATTGCTGTGCCAGGGCATGGACGTCACATATGCTTATCTAAAATGCATCTTATTTATAAGTAAAATGTGCTTCTCATATAAAATACAAGTCATAAATACATAAAACATAAAAACAATTATTTGCCACATTATGTATCTATAAATCATTTTTAAATGTTGTTATACCTATCTTTTAATATGGGTACTATTCAGACCTGGGGGATGGTCAGCCCTAAAGTAATTTATCCATCTATACTCATTCAGTTCTGTTTTATTCACCATATCTCCACCATTTTTGTTCCTAAATATTACTTGTAAAATTCTGAATTTAAATTTATGCTCTGCACCCATATTCTCTATATGTTTTGCTAAAGAATTAGTTAAAACACTCCTTTTTATATCTGACATATGTGCGCTGATTCTATCCTTAAGTCTCTTATTAGTTTTACCAATGTAAAAACTTGTGCACACTATACAGTATGCAAAGTAAATCACATTTTCTGAAATACAAGTACCTCTTGCATTACATTTAAAATTCTCTCCACTGATTGGGTGCTTAAAAAATGCTTCTGTACTTATATCTATACAATGTACACAATTGTAGCACGGAGTTGTCCCAGTCTTCCCATGATATTTCATGTCTTCATGACTGCAGGAGTGGGGTCTGGCACAGCCACGTCAGATAACACCTCATGAAGCGGCAGCTCTTTGGATGCTGACCCTCCCCAGCAGACATTTCATTACAGACACTGCATGATCTAGTGCTTTATTCATGCAGTCCAAGGACTCACACACATGGTTCAGGCAGTCTCACTCATAGGAATGCACAACATGTAATATTCTCACTATCTCTTCTGAGGCACTGATGGAACTTGCCTGTTCCTGCACAACAGCCATACATGTAGCCTCCTCTAAGCACCTCTACCAACACCCTTACATGGTACTTCACCCTCACAATAGTGAGGTGAAGACTCTGCCAGCTCTGCAGCTGGAGTAACCACACTACCCTGATCAATGATGCCTCTCTTAACCTGTCCTGTCTCAGAGGCCACTGTGTCATGGGCATGCATAGGTATACTGACTGGGTCCAAACTCCGAGCAGAAGATGAGGAAGCCTCAAATTTGGTATCAAACTGACCCTCTGCAACCCCAGACTATGCCTCTTCATCACCGCTATTGTCAGCAGAAGCTACTGATACTTAAACATCAGGTGGTAGGAGCTCCGCAGTACATGTGGCAGGTGCACCTGTGATTATATCAATAAAACGCAGCTTAGATTCTGACGTTTATAGTAAGAACTATGCTAGCTGCCCTCAAGGTCCATTTTAAGCCTAACCAATTTCCCTTTTTGTGGTTGAAATAACCTATCCCATTTGGTTATAGATTGGTCTTACCTCTCCCATGGTAGCTAATTATATATTGCCTCTAATAACAATAACTGGGATCATACCATAAATAGTTTGACGGGGATCATGCATGCTACATCTGAGCTACATCTGTCCTTTAGTAGTATGGGGACAGTCTGGGGTAAATTTTCTAAGTTGTGCTTGAATATGGACAGGAATGAACTTTGTTTTATGTGGATCGGGATTTAATTCCACAGCAAAGGTGTCCTCTGCAAGGTATACCTGTCACTCCAAACCATTCAGCTGATATTGCAGAAGAGATTTAGATACCTAGACCTAGTATTTCTGATGCAGTTTCACTTGTTAATGTGCAGCAAATCCATCAGTAATGGGTCAGAGGATGCCTTGTATCCCAGACACAGGTTACCACTTATTAGTCTGTAAAGATACTGAGTATAGTGACAGGGCTTTGAGTCAGTCCATGTAGGACATGTTATTTAGGCCTTGTATCCTTTTAGTAAGGTGTATCTGTGAGCCAAATACATGCCAAGTGGGCATTATATTCAATGATTGGCCTAATGATGGCTGAGTAAAGGGGGGAGCAATGACACCCCTAGATGTTGGCACAATCTCCTTGCTGATAAGCTGCGCAATACAGAAGGAATTTCTTAAAACAATAGACAAATTAGTCAAAAATTAGGTGACTGTCCACATAAGTTCTGAAATCCCAAATAACTGTATCAACTATTAGAAGCACATTGTCAATGTCATAGTTCCCTGGGGTAAATGGCTTCTCAAAGAATACAGTAATGCATTTAGTTTCAGTCCATGATTTTGACACTAGTTATTTATTTGAGACAAACTTTCCTGTAGGATGAATGAGTAATTTGGGGATTCATGGACTGCTCCTAGCTTGTAGTCAGTCAGCCAGAGTCCTTTGGTATAGACTTTTACTTAAAAAAATTAGATGCTGAAGAAGACAGGGTCAGCACAGAACCCTGGGGGACTACACTGGTGACTGGTGTCTTTTTGGAGGTAGCGTCCCCTATTTGATTATCTGCGTCAAATATTTGATCCAGTTGCAATCCTGTGGGTGACATAGGGGGTTATTTCAAGTTTATTTAGATTTTCTGCTATGCCTGAGTGTAGAATTATGTCAAAAGCTTTGCCCAAGTCGAGGTATGTACTGTGTACCATTTTGTCCTCATCCATTGCTTTGGTGACCTTTTTCAAAAAAATTCACTAGGTTGATTAAGCATGACCTTCCCTTGACAAATCCAAACTGAGTTGGGTCCAGTGTATGGAGGTTTCCTATGTCCTGACTGATTAATTCCACAATAAGTCTTTACATGGCTTTGCATATGAGGCTGGTCAGACTTATGGCCTTGTAATTCCTGGCTCTGTGGAAGGTCGTTCTTTATGCAGGGGTAATGACCATAGCTGTTCTCCATTCACTTGATAAAAAACCTGTATGCGGGCTAAGACTGAACAGTGTTGTTAGGGGTGTGACTAAATCATGCTTCATGCTATTTAAGATGCATCCAGGAATATTGTTAGGACCCATTGATGCAGTATTTTTAACTTTTGATAGCATTTTTAAGACTTGGTGATGTGTGACAGCTGGAGGCAAGCCAGTTTTGGGTCTATCTTGAGAGATAGAAGATGGAGGGAAGAGATGGGTAAGAGACCTAAATTTATCAGCCAGTTGGTTCACTATATTTTCAGCCTCAGTGTGGGTAACATTGTTCATAATCAGCACAGTGCATTGCTGTATTGTGTTTTTGACATTAGGAACATAGTTAGGATGGCACAGTGGTACAGCGGTAGTGTTTTTGCCTCACAGCGAAAGGTTCTCCAGTTTGATTCTCGGCTGGTGTGCCTTCTGTGTGGAGTCTGCATGTCCACCCTGTGTTAGTGTGGATTTTCTCTGGGTGCTCCGGTTTCCTCCCATGTTACAAAGACAGGCATCTGGAGTGTTTTTCCCTGGGCCTCTGTTGAAAATTGGCTTTGTTCCAAGTCGGACTTTCCCGGTAAACAAATGTTAAATAAATAAACAAACTAGAAATGTCCTTTGTTTGTCTTTGGCTTGGATAGGTACTTTAGCCTCAAACTTGGCTTTGGTGGATTTTATTAAACTCCTGATTTGTTTGTTTATTTCAGTGACAAGGGCTCTAACATTCTGGGAATTACTCTTCTTACTATTGGTCAAAATTATTTTCCTTTTATTATAAAGCTTGCTGATATTATACTTCTACCATGTGGGTTTGTTTCTGGAGTTTGCATTTGTTCCTATGGGGTGCAGCTGTATCTATGCAACTATTTACATGCTGGTATCGTGTGATGGTGTACATTTCTGCTTATTCAGTGGGGCCACCTGAGTTCTGTTGTGATTTTAAGCTTGTCAGTGTGTTAAACAAATTTCTAAAGGTATCTTGGGTGGATAGGATATCTAGTTTGAGTTTTATTTTAAAGGAGAATGCTTTATGGTCAGACCTAACAAGTGATGAAGGTATGCAAGAAATGGTTCAAAATGCTCCCATGTTAGTAAGGACAAGACTCAAGATGTTATTTTCCTATTGGGTAATCTGACTAATTGCTCCAGAGCATTTGTTTTAACAAAGTCCAGGAATCTCTGTGCTTGTGCACTAGTGATGGTCTGGTTTTCCCAGTCTATAGTTGGGTAGTTTAGATCCATCCATCCATCTCTCCATCCATCCATCCATCCATCCATCCATCCATCCATCCATCCATCCATCCATCCATTCACAACCCCAATTCCCAATTTTTGCATACAAGGTCGGAGTGTCACTTCAACAGTGACAATCATCTCGAGCCAAGGAAAATTATATTGGGTTTAATACTGAGTGATTTTAGTTTCTGAAGGTAGGTATTGTGGCTTCCTTTTGTCATAGAGGGAGTTCTATAGCTCGCTAATATATGGTTTGGGACCTTTCTGATGGTTATGTGTATGCGAAGAAGCTCTAGTGCATTATGCTGCTTTACCAGCCTTGATGTGAGTGTCTCCTGGATGAAACTGAGACACCTCCACCTTTTTTCCTCTCCTGTGCACTAGCTGGTCTAAAATGTGAACAGCATTATAGCCCTGTACAGATGGGATATTTAAAAAACTATTATAAATAAAAAAAAAGGTTGTGGCCTGCTACAGATCACCTTCCATGACCCAAGACCACCACTCCACCTTTCTGGAGACACTAGAAAACATGAAGATCCTACCAAACACCCTGATATTGGGTGATTTCAATTACCCTACCATTAACTGGGAAAACTACTCGAGTACAAACTCCCAGGCCCAGCGCTTCCTGGAATTCATCAACTCAAACACCCTGGATCAGCTGGTAAACTCCCCTACCAGAGGTGAAAACATATTGGACATGGTCATCACAAACATGGGTGACAGGTGTTAGACACTGGAAGTCAACCCATCACTGGTTAGATCAGACCATAAACTAATCACTCTGGATGTCCACACCCCACCACCACCCCCAACTAAGGAAACCACAGTAAACAACTTTTCTAAAGCAAACTTCACCTTACTTAAGACAGAGGCGGTAAGTTTCACAGCCCCCACGCTAAAGGATAATGCTGCCCAAGATGCAGAAACCTTTACAAATACACTCTATGAGCACCTACAAGGATGCATGGATCATGCCATCCCTAGCAAAACCAAGACTCACTCCTCTAAGAGAAGGAAACCAGTCTGGTGGACCCCTGCCATAAACAGGCTATACAACAGAAGGAGGAAACTAGTTAAGAAAAAAAGCAAATCCCAAGAAGGAAAGACATCTCTGATCAGTATCAGTAAGAAACTAAGGTCCGTCATAAAATCATCCAAGGCTAACTTTGAAAGAAAAATAGCCAAGGATTCAAAAGATAACCACAAAGCCTTCTTTAGCTATGTTAAAAATATAAGTGGCAACTCGCAAATATGCACTGAACTAGTGTAAAATAGCACAAAATATACTGAACCTACTGATATTGCCAACATCCTGGCAGATAGATTCAGTGCAAACTTCACCCCCCTCTCACCCCCAAAAGGGCCCACAACAATACCGGAAAAGTGTAGTGTCCTGGAAATCACAGATGTACAGGTGAAAATAGCCCTTTCAAAAGCCAAAAACACAGCATCAATGGGGCCAAATGGTGTCCCAGGCTGCGTCTTGCATGAACTACAGAACAAACTAACCCCCCCACCTAAACATGCTCTTCAACTTCAGCCTCTCCACAGGCTACGTGCCCATAGAATGGCGCACAGCAACAGTTATTCCACTCCACAAAGGAGGGGCCACACCTGACCCTGGTAATTATCACCCCTAAAGCCTGACTTGCCTGGTCTGCAAGGCTATGGAGTGCATCATCATGGAACTCATTAACAAAGACATTAACTCCAAACACTTGACCTGACTCAGTTTGGCTTTGTTAAGGGCAGATCATGCCTACTAAATCTGGTTGACTTCTTCGAGACAGTCACCAAGGCCATAGACGAGGGAAAGTTTTTTCACACAGCCTACCTTGACCTCGCCAAGGCTTTCGACACCATTCCCCACTCGGGTATTACAGAAAATTTCACCAGCCTGAACATAAACCCCTACGTCACGATGTCATCTGGCTTACAGACAGAACTCATACGGTAAGAATAGCGGGCTCCAGGTCCGACTCTAAACCAGTCACAAGTGGTGTCCTGCAAGGCTCGGTCCTGGGACCCTTACTGTTCGGCATATACTTCTCAGAAGTACAGGCAAACACAAGAGGACTATGGCTAACCAAGTTCGCCGATGACTTCAAACTGGGAGCCATAGTTGACTCTCCGGCTGACATGGACATCCTCCAAAAGGGCCTTACTGAGATGGGCACCTGGTGTTAAAGTCATGGCCTCAAGCTAAATGCCAAAAAATACATAGTTATCCCGTTTGGGAAAAACAAAACACCCAAGAATTACCACATAGGTGGCAGCCCCCTTAATAGAGAAGAGGTAATAAGAGATCTGGGGACCCAGGTAGTTAGTAATCTCTCCTTTGCAATCATATTGCCAAAGTAGTTAGGAAATCCTTCTATGTGGCCCATCTAATTACTAAAGGGTTCGCATCTAGAAATAAAGAGGTTAAAGTGCCCATCTACTCGTCACTCATCAGACCCATCATAGAGTACAGGAGAGATAACAAAAGTACCTCACCAAGAGGATTACTGGCCTCAAACATATGTCCTATGCAGCCCGACTGAAAAAGCTCCGGCTGCACTCAGTGGCATATCGCTTACTCAGAGGTGATCTCTGCCTGGCTTACAAAGCCATGACCAAATTGATGGACATACTCCACCTAAAGAAATCCAAGTCACTGTGAGCCACACGTGCTAGTCAGCTAAACCTAGCCACAACAATAAATAGAACATGCTGGAGGGATAGATTTCTGTCACAGAGACTCCCCATGCTTTGGAACAAAATTCCAAACTATATTAGGTAGAGCCCCTCACTAAACTCTTCAAGAGAAACCTTGACAAATGGATGGGTAACAGAAAATACACCCCTGGGATCACTTCATTGGCTGTGATTGACAGAAGATCAGTTAATTAATCAATTTGGGCAGCGAAAGCAGAAATACTCTGAATAGGCTTATCAATGCCCTCGGGCAGATAGCCTAGTACCTATGAACCTATGAACTATTACAAAAAAAAGCAAAAAGAGAAATTTAAGAAAAACTGATCAGACTTATATTATGTAACACTAACTTAAACAACACTAGATGCAAGTCAGTTATATAAATGAATGGTTCTACCTGACATAGCCGAAACCACACAACACCGACAACCACATCACCGACACCACATATTCGACAGTCCATAAACACGAAACCACACATAACCGACAACGAAATAACCGACGGTACACAAACACGAAACCCCATACACTGCACACACCACAATAACAATTATTAAAAACAAAACACATCCCCATTCCACAAACCACACACACAACACAAGCACACCAAAATCCTTACAAGCCCACACTACCTAACTCACTTAACACTAACTCACTTAACCCACCCCTATCACACAGCCTTTCCCCATATCGGCATCCTCGGCGTTGGTGTTGTCATCCGTCGTCGGTCTTCTGCATTGTCGATGTTCTGCAACCCGCGATTCGCTTGGGTCTTCTTCGCTTGAGCCTTCTGAGCTCCGAATTCCGCTGTCGGTCTTCTGCGCTGTCGACGAAGTCAGGTAGAACCAAATGAATACATCATTTGCAGGTGGTTGTGAACCTCAGTACCAGGTGAGTCTAGTTAGAAAAATGAAGATGGATAAAGGTATGATAAACATTAAACAGGAAATTACACATGAAAGACAATTCTATTTATAACTTTAAAAAACTATTTTATATAACATATATTTTCTTCTCTTTCTCTCTCTCATATATAATATATATATATATATATATATATATATATATATATATATGTGTGTGTGTGTTTGTGTGTGTGTGTGTGTGTGTGTGTGTGTGTTTGTGTGTGTGTGTGTGTGTGTGTGTGTGTGTGTGTGTATGTGTGTGTGTGTGTGTGTGTGTCTACTCACTTTAGTTGAGTAACCCATACATAGACCTGCAAAACATTAACCTCAAAAGGTCGGCAAACCAAACGTCGACACATTATTATGCATGTGATAAGAAAGAAGCTTGCTGCAAGCAAATTAGAAACAAACAAAAAAAATAACATTATGGTTTGCTGGGGACAAAATCCCCTGCAACCCTCACTTCACCTGATAATTATAAACACCAGCTCCAAGATCTCTTAATCCACTGGGAAAGACAATATTCCCCTACATGGAGACTGTGCATCTGAGAATGCAGGTTTACGTGGCCCAGGTTTTTAGGTGCCATATCTTTGTTAGGTAGAATATATATATATATATATATATATATATATATATATATATATATATATATGTATATATATATATATATATATATATGTATATATATATATATATATATATATATATATATATGTATATATATTGGCCTTTGGCATTATGGAATTAAGGTATTTAGATGCAGATCTGTATCTTATGTGCTCTAGTCATCTAAATGCTTGCCTAATGCCTATAATAGCAGTGAGATTGATATGTTTAATGACACATTTATGACTTCACATTCATATCTGGATGTGGCAAAGTTTACCATATGTATGTATTTGCAAATTTGGTTATATATTGAAATATTAAAACGACATGGAATGGATGGTATTTTATGTTTTTTTTTCTAATTATTTTTTTTTCCTTTTTTTTTTTTTTTTTTTGGAAATGACCATCATCATGGGGAATTCGATCAATGACTGGGGCTTGGTCTGTCATATCTCCACAGGTGGCTGCATCAGTACAGACACCCGGCACATCTGGGTCCCAACCTGTCAGCACTGCCTCCACAACTCCTGCACTACTTGCTCCAACTGTATCAGGTAGCTTTGCTCTGGGGGCTGTTGCAGTGATACCCACCAGTAGTAATTCATCCCTGGCTTGGCACCTATGTCTCTAATAGATGCAGACAGTCTGTAAATGGTTCATCATCCAGGCCCCTGCTCATAAATGTTTCATCTCCCAAGCACCTGTTTACATTTTACAAGAGTACTAGAACTTGTCAGAGATTTAGGATGCATGGTTAGGCTTAAAATCTCTCCGGTGGTCATTAGCCTATTGGACACCTATGAACCTATGAAGTTGTACTAGTGGAAGTGGTGATTAGATCATTCATAAGGAGCTGGAAGGGCTGTTAGAGGACATTACAGAGAGGGGCCTTGGTGCCTACATTGGCAGAACTAAGAAAGTCTTGCATTTTATAGCCAAGTTGATGACCTGTCCAGCACTCCCCCAGGTATCTGTGACAGGATGATGAAAGTTCAGAGACTGAGGCCTAGATTCTCACTGTACTCATGCTGAATGCTGATGCACATCCAATGTCACCTACTTATCCCAGTCATGGTGTACCCCAACCTTTTGTATTCATCCCCATCCATGTCTGTCTTGTATGTGCTGTATGTCTGTACCTGCTGCCTAACTTGCCCTACCTACCTACCTAACACTCTTTTTCTAAAAAGCATTCCCCAAACATTTCTCTTGCTACAAAAAAAAGGACACCTGTCCCACTAAAAATATTATACCCCATACATAGTGCTCTACTTTGTCTGTGTGTCTGTCTGACACACTTGATTTGGTCCATTTGGCTATACAATATTATTTAGTTGTTGTCACTTACCCCTGATGTGGAGACCATCCAGAGTCATCACTTTATTTTGTGAAACAGTAGATAGCTATGGTGCTCTTCCACCACCATCTGGCACATTCGTCAATTTTTTCCCCTTTTTGTCCTGTCCTCTGCTTACCCCCATTTTCTCCACTGTCCTATCAACCCCTTTTCACACGTTTAATCTGGTCAAAAATACAATCACACACAACACACATATGGCCAGAGATGTGCTACAGAAGGACAGACTGACAGCCTCACTGTGCTACAGAAGGACAGACTGACAGCTTCACTGTGCTACAGATGGACAGACAGCCTCACTGTGTTACAGAAGGACAGAATGACAGCCTCAATGTGTTACAGATGGACAGATTGACAGCCTCACTATGTTACAGAAGGGCAGACCGACAGCCTCACTGTGCTACTGAAGGACAGACTGACAGCCTCACTGTGTTCTAGAAGGACAGACTGACAGTCTCACTGTGCTACAGAAGGACAGACTGACAGCCTCACTGTGTTACAAAAGGACAGACTGACAGTCTCACTGTGTTACAGAAGGCAGACTGACAGCCTCACTGTGTTACAGAAGGACAGACTGACAGCCTCATGTTACAAAATGACAGACTGACAGCCTCACTATGTTACAGAAGGACAGAATGACAGCCTCACTGTGCTACAGAAGGGCAGACTGACTGCCTCACTGTGTTACAGAAGGACAGCATAACAGCCTCACTGTGTTACAGAAGGACAGAATGACAGCCTCACTGCGCTACAGAAGAACAGAGTGATAGCAGCATGAGGACACAGTTATTATCATATGTTGGACAGGCTGCACAGTTGAATGTACACCATATGAGACATTTCAGTCCTCATTACTGTTAAGTATGCTGCACACAAACTCCCTTGTTTTATTCTATTTTCAGAGTTCCTTTAGGTGTCTGTGCTTTAGAACCTGACATCAGCCTTCCTAAGTGATATGAACAGCTAATGATCACGTCTATAGACTGCAGATGAAGACTGTTAGATGTCTAAATTCAGCATCAGTTCTAAAATTATGGACACTATTACCGCGGTGGTGGTGCTTCTGTAGCATTGTCGCCTCACAGTAAGACGCTGTCCGCTTTGATTCTCAGCTAAAGCATCTTCTGTGTGGAGACATGCGTGAATGGGCGTACCTTCGTTGAAGGTTGTGCGTCAGGGCTGGTAACTTGGCACGTAAAAATCAACTACCAATTATTAGCGGACCGGAGTTCCGCTGTGGCGACCCCTAACCGGGAAAAGCCGAAAGGCACAAACAAACAAATTAAATTTTGCCATGTGAAATTATGAATACATACATTACTCCACAAGTACTATTCTGCTTGGTCCCTTATGTGATTCATAATCATCCCAAACTAGCTTATATCTTCCCAGCAACAACTGCAAGACATTTGGTCAATTAAAGGATTTATGTGGTAACAATAATATTTACAAATACTGTTCATATACATCTAGAAGGTGGTAGGATTCATTTCCATGCCTTTTCTGAAGTATTTAAAGTTTGACATGTACATGTATATTATGTAGTGACTCTAGTACTCAGTGATGTCATAAAACACACCAATAGTGACTCTAGTACTCAGTGATGTCATAAAACACACCAAATCGCAAAAATAACAATAAAATATGATTTTAATCTGTGGACAGTCACCAGATACGAGGACAATATAAGCATGCAGATGTACCATCCATGCAATGAATAATTTACTTCAGTGGTCATGATAAATGTGTAAATGATGACACAGAAAACATTAAAATGACGTCTATCCTGAAATGTATCATAATCACAGCTGTCTATATGGCTGCCCTCCGTGGCATGGAGTTCCACAGACCACTGTTAATTCATGTTCTAAGTTCAAAAATCTTAAAAACATAATTACACAAGCACTAAGACTTTGCCATTGGTCATGCAGATGAGCTTGCCAGCAGTGCACTTCATTTAGTGATTTTGACCAAATTAAAAAAAATGTATGTCAGTGGCTTTTATTAGTTGAGCATGTTTTATTGGCTTGTTATAATTAAGATATGATGGGCTCACTGAAATACTGTCTGAATAATTCAAAGTCTACACTATGGTTGCAGTACAAGACATTATACGTGCAAACAATGTACAATGGAGCGGGACCTTTGCACGTGTACTAGCTGGTATTCAGTTATGTCTGATCATATGTTTAACATTTATGCTTTGTATTTACACTGCACATTGTACACTCAATATAAAATATTCACAATAACACAGCAGCCAATGAAGATTTGAATACAATGACCCTGAGCTTAACAGTCAGGACTGCTTGGTTATCATTTCACTGTTTCATAGCTGTAATTATAATTCATCATTGACACGGTCAATTCACCATAATGTGAAACAGCTACTTCTCACCCATGCTACCACAATGCTCACAAATGAAACCATATGTAACTTATGTGAACATTATGTAATAACTTGTGATCAACACATTGCTGCTTTGTCTGCTTGTCAAGACACATTCCTTTTCACCCAAATTCTGTCTTCTCTGCAACACACTCATGGGCTCATCATTTCAAATGTGCAGTATCACAGGATCATGGCATAGAAGGTTACTAGGCTAATGGTCACAGGTTTATATCCAAAAATAAAACCTCAGTCAGCACCTGTCACCCCTGTCAATGAGGGACACAGGTGAACCCCCTGGGACAAATTTGCGGTTTCCCATCCACTCATCAAGGTTGCAGTTGAAAAAGGTCAGCAATGTACTCTGTTTGACTTGTATGGGAAGTCTATTCCAGAGATGGGGCAGCCTCAGGGAAACAAACCTGTGTCTCCAGCAGGTTATGTTAATGTTGCATATTAGATTTAAGCCTTTTGAGTGGGAAATGTGTGAGAAGTTAGACTTACAGATATGGAGCATCTCTAGTAGGGCAGGGTCTGAGATTGTGATGTAGGTAAGACACAGATCACCTGTGAGCAATCTGTACAGTACCAAGTAGAGTGATAGTGATTTGACCCTGACAGATGTTGGAGGTCAAGGATTCTCTTTGTGAAGTATTTCCATGGCCTTTCCAGCGGGTGCAGGTGTTTGGAGAGGTACATACCAAATGGGGTGTTATACCCAATTATTGGCCTAATGAGGGAGGAGTACAGAGAGGTAATAACCTCCTATTTTATGGATGCAATCCCTTTGTTTATCAGATGAACCAAGAAAAAGACTTTTCTGACCACTGCTGCTACACGATGGTCAAATGTGAGATTGTTGTCAACCTGTGTAGCCAGGTCTCTCACCACAGGTTGAGTGCTTAGGGGGTTGCCGTTGATGTGATAATCAGTAGGGGATCTGTTTTTGCCAAATGGTATGATAATATATTTTTTTTGTGTTTAACTTAAGGCCATGACTTTTGCACCAGTCATTTGTTGGTGTGAGACCCTCTTGTGGTATTTTAACATCATTTAAGGACTCACTGACAGAACCCAAATTACAGTCATCTGCAAACTTGGTCAGTCACAGGCCTTTTGTCTTTTACTGGATCTCTGAGAAGTACATGCCAAACAGTAAGGGTCCCAAGACAGATCCTTGGGGAACACCACTAGTGACAGGTCTGCTGTTGGAGGTGGAAGTGCCTATTTTGACCTTGTCCTATCGGTGAGCCAGTTGGCCACCCACCCAATGAGACAGGGATTTACACAAGTTGTGTTAGCTTTTTGATAATGACCAAGTGGAGGATTGTGTCAAAGGATTTGGCCAAGTCAAGGTAAGCTATATGTACTGACTTTACCTTATCCGGGTCCTTGGTGACAGTCTCAAAAAAGTCAATCAGGTTCAACAGGCAAGATCTGCCCTTGACAAATTCAAACTGGGTGGGGTGAAGTGCTTGGAGATTGCCGATGTCCTTGTTTATGAGGTCCATAATAACATGCTCCATGGCTTTAGAGATCAGACTCATCAAGCTAATAGAGAAAGAGATTCCAGGGTTAGTAGTGACACCACCTTTGTGCAAAGGGATAACAATGGCAGTTTTCCACTCTGCTGGAATGAAGCCTGTACTTAGGCTGTGGTTGAATAGGGTGCTCAATGGTGAAGCAAGTTCTTGCTGGAGATGGTGCAGAATACAGCCTGGGATACTATCAGGCCCTGTGGAAGCTATGTTCTTTGCCTTGGATAGGGCCTTTAATACTTGATTTTTAGAGATATGATGTGTGGGACAAGTATCAGGGATGTTGAATGGACCTTTGGGGGGACGGGGGTTGAAGTTTGTGCTGAACCTATCTACTATCAGGTTAGCAAAGTTAACAAGATCAGTGTAAGTGATACGGTTAAGTAGTAATTCAGAACAAACCTGGGCTTTGCCATGGAGGCACCTGACGTAACTGAAGAAGGCTTTGTGGTTTCCTTTTGTTTCAGAGACTAATTTTGATTTATAATTGGCTTTGGAGGTTTTCACTAGTGATCTAATTTGCTTGTTGAGGCTAAGGAGGGAGGTTTCCCAATTGGGAAATTGTGTCTTTTTATCCCTGGGCAACAGTTTCTTCCTTTTATTATAAAGTCTGTTGATAAAGGATGTCCACCAAATAGGTTTGTGTTTCCTTGAGGAGCAGGTTTTAGTTCTGTTGGGTATGGCTGAGTTCATGCAGTTGTACAGGTGCTTGTATACTGCAATGACATACTGTTCTACATAGTTGTCTGCATCCTCTGAGGGGAGCGGTGGTGTGAAACTACTGATACCCTCCCTTAGGTGGTTGTAGTCAACATTTGAGAAGTTTTTTAGCCTGGTTACGTCTGGGTTGGGGGGTGGGCAGGATAGAAACTTCAAATGAGACAGACCAAAGATCTGATCTCACCAGGGAAGAACTTACTTTGGGAGTGATTTAGCGGTTGCCCATGTTGGTGAGAACAAAGTCCAGAATGTTATCTCCCCTTGTGGGGGATGAGACAAGCTGCTCTAGTGCATTAGAACTGATGAAATCAAGGAATCATTGGGTGAGTGCATTAGTGCAGGAATATTTCACCCAGTCTATGGTAGGGTAGTTGAAGTCACCAAGGATCAGAGTGTTATGGGGTACCATGATGGAGTCAAGTATGTCCAGGTAGGAGGAGTGGGTGTCCTAAGTCATGAAGGGGGGTCTATAGCTGGGGTCTATAGCTAGTGATAACTTGGATGGGTGTCTTGCCAACTATCAAATGCACCTGGAGTAGTCCTAGTGCATCATGCTGGCAAACCACTCTGGAGGGGTGCTTGTCTCTAATGAAGATAGAGAATCCACCACCCTTAATCTTCCCAACCTCATTTTGGAGTCAGAATGTGTGGAATGAGGTATAGTCTGGTAAGGCAGGGATGCTCTCCATATCCTTCAACCAAGTTTCTGTGACTGCACAGATGTCAGCATTTTCCAGTGTGAGGAGAGCCTGCAGTGAGTGCATTTTCAGTTTAAGGCTCCTGGTGTTAAGCCACATGAACTTTAATTTGCTTTTTGACAGATCTTTTATGGTGGAAGATTTGTCTTTGGGACATTGCCTAAAAAGGCACAATGGAGGAGGCAAATCCCTTACACAGAATCCAGAATCCCAGGAGTGACAGGTGGAGGCCATCTCTGTCAAAGTATCGAGGCCTGTCAACCATGACATCTCAGACAGACAGATACTGGATCCCATTGGAATGACACCAGAAACTAAGCCAATTGATGAAGTCAATTATTTTTTGTTTGTATTGTGGAATCATTCTTGGTGAAGATAAGATGCTGCTTAGGGCTAGGGTCAAACCTGCCTGGGGCACATACTCAATCATGTCTCTCTTCATATAGTCCAGGGAGGTACATTTCAAGTCATTCACACCAATATGGACAATGACAGAGTCATATTTGTGCCTGTTCATAGGTTCATAGGTAGGTACTAGGCTATCGGCCCTGGGGCCTATACAAGCCCAGCCAAAAAGGTACCCTGGCTTTTGCCACCCAAGAAAATTATTTTCCTGTGCCACTGTTGAGCAGAGCCACAGAGGTGTTACCCTGGGTGAATTTCCTATTTCCCATCCAGTCATCAAGATTTTTCTTGAAGAGTGCTAATGAGGAGCTTTGTTTGATATAGACACGTAGTTTATTCCAGAGTATGGGAAGTCTCTGGACAGGAATCTATCCCTCCGGCATGTTCTGTTTAATGTGGTGACAAGGTTTAGGTCCCTAGAGCATGTAGCTTGGAGGGATTGGGATTTCTTTAAGTGGAGCATGTCCAACAGCTCTGGGTTGGACATAGCTTTGTATGTTAGGCAGAGATCACCTCTGAGTAGGCGATATGCAAAGGAGTAAAGCTGGAGTTTTTTGAGATGGTCTGTGTAGGGCATCTGTTTGAGGCCAGTAATCTTCTTTGTGAGGTATTTCTGTGGCCTTTCCAGTTGTTGTAGATGTCTTGTGAGGTACATACCAAAAGGGGTATTGTACTCTATAATGGGTCTAATGAGTGATGAGTAGAGGGAAACAATGACCTCTTTTTTGGAGAGACTTAAGTGCATGCATGATGTGGTGGATTGTGGCACCTGACAGACAACTGACTGACCTTCTCCTTGTCAAGCCTGGTGAGGGGAACATCAGTGTGTCTCACAATTGAGTTGCTAATGGCTAGTAAATTTGGTTTATTGTTATGCCTTATGGGTTGTGTTAGTTTATTGTTATGCATTGCGGGCTGTGTTTGTGAGACACTGGTGTGTTGTCTGATGCATGTGATATGTTTGGTGTTGTGTGTGGAGTATTTGTGAGTGTGTTTTGGAGATCTCTGCTGTTTTGGAAATTTTTTTATTGAGGACCTCTGCATAGGTGGGTGAGTGCTGTGCTTGGCTATGTGATGTGGGCGGTATGGTGTTTATGCTGGCAATCTCCTCTTTGTCAGGAGTACTGACTGTGACATGAGAGAGCATGGATGTCAGGTTACTGATGTAGATGAATTTCTCACAAGTATAAGAATTATGTGCTAGGAGAAAAGGGCTGTCAGTGAACATGAGGCAGTTGCTGTACTGTCTCAGTATGACCATGTTGACCAGGCTGGCAGTAGGAACTGATGGGAATTGTCCATAGTGTTCTGATAACTTGGACGGACTTATGGAGAGAGGGCTCTGATAAGGGTTTGTCCACAAGAGTGTAGACCACAAAAACCATCTTAATTGTAAAATAACTGGTTAAGTGCTAAAACCAAAACTCAGAGGATTAGAATAACAGACACATTTAATCAGGCTACTAACAAGCAATAATACATGTAGCAGAAAAAGCACTCAAATACTTAAAAGCAAGCAGCAAAGCAAAATAAGGTAATAAAGTAGGAACAACACAATAATAAAGTGTAATTTTTTGTCTGTGGGGAGGGAGGAAACAGAATATAATTCAAGATTAAGAAACTAAGGGGGTTAGCTTTTCCAAATGCTCCCTCTCTTATGTCACAGTAGAATGGGATAATGAGATGGGACTGGGAGGAGTGTTTAAAATCAAAGATGCAAGGGGGTAGTCCTTCCCAAATTATCTCACTGTACTTAGTAGAGTGAGCAAATGAGATGGAACTGGGAGGAGTGTCCAAAATCAAATGTAAAACAGGGGTGGCAATTCCAAAGCCACCAAGTTTAGGAATACAACAAACAAAATGTAGACAGAGACCAGTAATATTCAATCAAGCAAATAAATAAATGCAGTATAGTTTTGTTAACTATCACTGGAAACAGATCAACTGCAAAAAGGTATACTTATATCATCTTTATATGTCCAGATGGTTATAGAATCAATCACACCTTGATACTGAGCACAGTCTGATAGAAATGTAACTCTTTATACCAGTAGTATAAAAGAAAAATTAGACCCTCGGGCAATCAGATAAACACAAAAAGCTGTTTGACCAGTAGCTCACACCTTGGATAGGCTGGCTTCACAGAATGTAAAGCAAACCCCACTGTGAAACCAGCTGACTTTGAGCTCAAGTGCTGTACAACCCAGAGAAACAAAGTTCAGATAGAGACCAACAATATTCAATCAAGCAAATAAATCAATGCAGTACAGTTTTGTTAACAAAATGCAGATACCAGCAATATTGAATCAAGCAAATAAATAAATGCAGTGCAGTTTTTTTTAACAAAATGCAAAGACCAGCAATATTCAATCAAGCAAATAAATAAATGCAGTGCAGTTTTGTTAACAAAATGCAGAGACCAGCAATATTCAATCAAGCAAATAAATAAATGCAGTGCAGTTTTGTTAGCAAAATGCAGAGACCAGCAATAGTCAATCAAGCAAATAAATCAATGCAGTACAATTTTGTTAACAAAATGCAGATATCAGCAATAGTCAATCAAGCAAATAAATCAATGCAGTACAGTTTTGTTAACAAAATGCAGAGACCAGCAATATTCAATCAAGCAAATAAATAAATGCAGTGCAGTTTTGTTAACAAAATGAAGAGACTAGCAATAGTCAATCAAGCAAATAAATCAATGCAGTACAGTTTTGTTAACAAAATGCAGAGACCAGCAATATTCATCCAAGCAAACAAATCAATGCAGTACAGTTTTGTTAACAAAATGCAGTGACCAGCAATATTCAATCAAGCAAATAAATCAATGCAGTGCAATTCTGTTAACAAAATGCAGAGACCAGCAATATTCAGTCAAGCAAATAAATAAATGCAGTGCAGTTTTGTTAACAAAATGCATACTTAAAGTCAGATTTTTCTGGTCAAACTTCTGGTTGATACAATGTACTCTAGATTGTGGGTTTAGATAGGTAGATGTTCAAAGCCAGCAGTGACCGACAAGTATGAGTGAAGGAGTGTGTGTGTGTGTGTGTGTGTGTGTGTGTGTGTGTGTGTGTGTGTGTGTGTGTGTGCGCGTGTGTTTGTGTGTGTGTGTGTGTGTGTGTGTGTGTGTGTGTGTGTGTGTGTGTGTGTGTGTGTGTGAGTGTGTGTGTGTTTCTAGGTAGGAATGGCTTCACCCTCAGATCTGATTTACAGTGGGAGGCAGTTTTACCATCACTTTCAGCCCCTTTAAGCACATGCATCTCCTTTGTCAATAAATGTTGGTATTATCCTTTCAAATGCGCTCTTTCTCAAGCTTGCAATCAAACTTCTCATGTGGTGCGTGTGATTCATGTAATGTCCTCTAACCTATGAATTTAGATAAGTATGTAGGCGGTTTGAATCCAGACATTAATTCATAAACTCAGCTGTATGGGTGTGTATGAATCTGCATGTAGATAGAAGTGGTATCAACCAAAGATCTGATGGATAGATGTGGAGCCAAAGAGATATCCTTTAGTAATTTATGTCTCTTTTAGCCCAAACATCTGCTTTGGCAAGCACTGATGAGACTATTTGTTGAAATGTGTTTTATCTTACCCTTGTAATAAGATTTTGCCTGTAGCACAAGGAAATGATGCAATGTTTTCTAGCTTGTGGAGTCAGGCATGGGTTTGAATTTGGCATTCTCTACATATTGTGTGTGAGCTTTAACAGTCATAGGGATGACCTTGACCTAGCAAAAGCGTTCGACACAATACCCCACTCGGGCATCATAGAAAAGCTCACCAGCTTAGATGTAAACCCATATGTCACAAGATGGGTTGCAAACTGGCTCAAGGACAGAACACACAGGGTTAGAGTTGCTGGTGCCATGTCAGACTCTAAGCCGGTCACGAGCGGTGTCCCACAGGGCTCAGTCCTGGGCCCCCTCTTGTTCGGCATTTATTTTTCTGAAGTGCAGGCAAACATAGGGGTATTGTGGCTGACAAAATTTGCAGATGACTGCAAACTGGGCACCATGATTGACACTCCATCAGACACAGACATCCTCCAGAGAGGTCTCATAGAAATGGATAACTGGTGCCAGAGCCATGGCCGTAAGCTAAATGCCAAAAAATGTATAGTCATACCCTTTGGGAAAAACAAGGTAACCCCTAATTACCACATAGGTGGTAATCCATTAAACACGGAAGAAGTTATCAGGGACCTGGGGACCCAAGTTGACAGTAACCTCTCTTTTGACACTCACATTGCCAAAGTGGTTAGGAAGACCTTCTACATTGCCCACCTGATCATGAAGGGATTCACATCCAGATCAGGAGAGGTCATTGTACCCCTGTACTCTTCATTTATCAGACCAATGATTGAGTACAACGCCCCATTTGGAATGTACCTTACCCGACACCTGCAGCAGTTGGAAAGACCCCAAAAGTTCCTCACCAAAAGGATAAAGGGGCTCAAACATATGTCATACTATGCCCGACTGAAGAAACTCCAGCTCTATTCAGTCGCATACCGTCTGCTCAGAGGTGATCTGTGCCTGACATACAAGGCCATGTCCAACCCGGAATTAATGGACATGCTCCACCTCAAAAAATCCAAATCCACCAGAGCCACGAGAGCAAGAGACTTAAACCTCAACACAGATATAAATAGGACGTGCTGGAGGGACAGATTCATCACCCAGAGACTCCCTACACTATGGAACAGAATCCCAGTCCATGTGAGGCAGAGCCCCTCACTGACTCTGTTCAAGAAAAATCTTGACGAGTGGATGGGAGATCATAGGTTTACCCCGGGAATCATCTCTGTGTCACTGCTGGACAGAGGCACAGCAAACTAATGGGTATAGTATTCTCATCCTAAGGGGTGGTGAAAGCCACACACACTCTGGCTAGGCTTATAAATGCCCTAGGGCAGATAGCCTAGTATGAACCTATGAACCTATGAACCTATGACTGTATTATCTAACACATGTGGATGTGTATGCCTACACACATGGGAGATATTGGCACAGAAGTACAACTCACACCTTTCTTTTAATCAGTTTTAAGCCACACATATGCTGTGCACCACAGTGATCATGCCATGCCTTCAAATATGCTGAAGACATGAGTTGCAGTAAGATTTCTCTTGTAGCATGTATGATCACTGTAATGTACTATAGCTCATGTACTTAGGTAGATAGATGTTCAAAACCAGCAGTGGCTGTGTAGTATTTATATGTGTGACTCTAATGCTAGGGATGAAGGACATTTGCCACAGTTCTAATCCACAGAATTACAGTGGGAGAGGGCTCCTCCATTTCCTTCAGTCCCTCTTAGCCCAAACAACTGATTTGTACCAAAATAATGATGGCATGTATTCAAATATGCTTTGTCTCAGACTTGGGGTAAGACTTCATCTTTGGTGCATGCAGTTATTACAGTTCTCAGGGCTGTGGACTTACATACGAAGCTGATTAATCTAGTAAAGGACAACATAATGTAAGTGTAGAGACGTGAAATGGAGACACATCCAAAATTGCAGTTAAATGTATCCTTTTTATTTCATACCTTGGTCTTTCAACACAATAAAGATTTCATACCATTCAAAGAAGTGTTCTGTGTCCCTTGTGGTGACTGTTCACCTGTAGCGCATGCAATTAGTACTAGCGTCTACTGCATGTGTATTTATTCAGACCTGGTAATGTGTCTCTTCTACAGTTTTGATGGATACGAGTGGTCTACCCAACAGTGTTATGGCTAAATCATACTTATGTTAACATGGGAACAGTAACATGGCTAAAGGCCCCTGAGAAGAATTTGTAGTGGATACGTGACCATTAGAAAACTTTCTTAGTTCACATCTTGAAATGTACCTTTTCTGATACTTGTACATTACAATTTCCTGTGGCAGAATCAGTTAATACACTGCCCTGTATTATAGGCAGGGGTTTGAATCTGGTAAGCTATGTCTGTCAGGCAAAATAATGGTGATATGACATAGTAACAATGACATAGTAACAATGCCCAGTTTTGGGGGGAGTTCTGACTCCATTTTAGATGTGCCATAATCATTCCAAAACAATACCAATGTAATGCCTTCAAGTTTGTCCATCAAGGCACAGCAGATATGCTTCGTTCTGTGGCATCAGTGTTTGATGCACATCTCTCCCAGGTCTGACCTCAGGCAGATATGCTTCTTTCTGTGGCATCAGTCGTTGATACACATCGCTCCCAGGTCTGACCTCAGGCAGATATGCTTCTTTTTGTGGCATCAGTGGTTGATACACATCTCTCCCAGGTCTGACCTCAGGCAGATATGCTTCTTTCTGTGGCATCAGTGGTTGATACACATCTCTCTCAGGTCTGACTTTAGACATGTGTTCAAGTCTGAGCAGATGGAACTGATGACTACTTCAAACAATGCTTACACATATTGTTCAGTTCCCCCAAAATAATGCTCTCTATTCCATGACTTAATGGAAACATTTATGTACACTTTTTATTTTGTTCACAATATAGGACCTTAAAGGTAATAATGGCTTATTCCGCAGTTCTTGATGTGTGCCATGCTGCAAAGTTGTCACAAAAGTGTGAGTGGGCTTTTTTATAATTCCTTCTTATGGTTTGGTGGTTGGTAGTCGATCCAGTATAATGATATACAAGTTGCACCATTTAGCAAACAGATCATTAAGTTATCAATGTTATGAAAAATCATTGAGGAATGATGTCACCAAATAATGACACCCATCTGACTTTATATCCTTCAGAAAATGCATGCTAATACTAAACCTGTTATTCTAGCAACTTTCTAATGTTGTAAAAGTAATATTTAAAATATTACTCTATTTTTGGTCCTTTGTCCCCCCATTATATTAGGCTTTGTCTAGATTTCTTGCCCTAAGAGGTTTTGAGGTATGATGTTGATCAAACGTTAAGTCATTATCCACATAAGTTCCAAAGTCCCAAACAACTGGGTCAACTCTTAGGTGCATGTTGTCAATGTGGTAGTACCTTGGGGCAGATGCCTTCCCAAAGGATGCAGTAATGCATATTTGGCATTTAATTTCAGTCAACGATTTTTGCACCAGTTATTTCTTTGGGACAAACATTCCTGCAGGATGGCCATGTCATAATAATGCTATTATTGTAATGATTTCACAGGTGTGCATGAATCTTCTCAGTATGTCCCAGTTTTAGATATGTGTATATTGCCATTACAACTTATTCTTTCCTTCATACATATAAGGCAATACAAGTGTTACAATTCTTTAATATGTATATATGTTCTAACATCCATCATGGGCGGCGCAGTGGTGCAGCGGTTAACGTTGTCACCTCACAGCAAGAGGTTCTCTGGTTGATTCTCGGCTGGGGTGCCTTCTGTGTGGAGTTTGCATGTTCTCCCTGTGCTCGTGTGGGTTTCCTCCGGGTACTCAGGTTTCCTCCCACATTCCAAAGACATGCATCTGGAGCATTTCTCCCCGGGCCTCCGCTGAAAACAGGATCTGTGGAACCTAGTCGGACATTCCCGGTCAACAAATGTTAAATAAATAAAAAAAAAAAAAAAAAATGTTTATGTAAATTACTCCTTTGATTACTCTCACAGGTATATATATGACAATGGCAGTGTAGTTCCATACATATGCACCATCTGTATAGCTAGGGATACTCAATGTACTCCAGAAGAATTTTTTTTCTGAGCATCTATCAGAAAATGTATAGTGTAAAGAGTAAATATTTTTTTAGCTGTCTGAACTATTATATAATTTAAATTCCTATACAAAACATTCTTTCCTAAGATAGAATTCCCTCTAAAATAGCCGCTGTATAGTTACATGTGGCCATAACTGAATGATCCTTTCTGCTGAGCACAGGACAGCAGTTTGTGAGTTGTGAGTACATTTTTAAATGATGGGTGGTGGGTGCAACATCATAATATCTGCTACGTACATTTCTGGGCACACACCTGATGCACACTATCTGTTGTATAAGCAATATCTGTTAATAGGTCTGCTTTCCCTGCCATCTGTTATCTCACATCTCCATTTTAGCATCGTTTTACATGCATCACATTTACTCCCTTCATTACACTGCAGCCATGCACTCCTTTTGTCAACACTTTCTTTTTATTATGTAGATGCATCCCTGAGTAGATTACTTCTATAATTGTCAATAATTATTAGTAGCGTTTCTACAATAATCTATTTATATAGAACTACAAGTTCTTCATTAAGCACCCCCTGCTTCTTAATTACATAATTCAGTTTGCCGTTGCTTTGCATTGTGCTGTCTGTGCGTGCTGAGGTGCTGATTAATGGAAGTTAAGGCTATTTACAACCTATTGGTTATTCTGTGTGCCTCTCTGATGACCAGTTTTTTTTTTGGTATATGTTTGATTTACAATGGGCATACTGGTTGGGCTGACCAATCAGCATGCACGTTTGTGCTCATTTATGGAGGTTAAGGCTATTTTCAACCTATTGGTTACTCTATGTGCCTCTCTGATGACCAGTTTTGTTTTGATATATGCTTGATTTACAATGGGCATACTGGTTGGGCTGACCAATCAGCATGCACATTTTTGAACGTCAATGACTTGCCATTGTATAACATGTAAGATATCTGTTAGTGTCTTAATTTATGCAAATGGAGATAAGGTCTGTAAAATGAATAGGTAGAATGTTGCCATTTAATTGCAGTATATACTGCAATATAAGTACTGAATCTGAATATTGCACCATTGTATTGTTCCACTACAGTATAAAACAGCAGTCATTACACAGGAACCATGTGCATGATGGTGTATATAGCATGGATGGGTGAGAACTCGAACAATGTTGATTTATGTATAATTACTTATGATTTTATTATTGTTAGATAGGCAGTCTGTGCTCTATTGTTACTGTGCGTTTTTCATAAATAATTATATATAGGTAAATCTGAGGAGTCCAGCTTCACATTTACCAGATCAGTGTACATGACCATGGAAATGGGCAGATGGAGTTAACACAAATCCACACTGCATGAGGACTTTCTTTTCTATGTGTTCATCTACAACACATACTGTTGTCACTGTCTGTCAGTATCAGGGAGTTTTAGCAAAGATAGGTGTTACAGAATTCTATATGGAATAATGCAGCTTATATAATTACTGTGATATACTGTATCATTATTTATTTGGCTGGTAAAAGGATATGCTGATAACTTCAAGCAGGAATGTGAATTAATGTAATTCCATCAATAAATGGTACAGTTTTGGTAGATGATATCCTAACCAGACTTAGGATACAGATGGGATTAAAGCAAAGACAGTTGTCCTTCATATAATTATCAAGGCTGCAGGTATTATAGCAGTGATAATATCTGCAACAATTAACGGGTTAGAAAATTATCTCACTGATAGGACCTTCCCATTTTATTATAATTACCTATATCCTGCAAAAGAAACATGGAAAACTGGTTTTCCACATGGTTCAGCACCGGACCCCCTTTTGTTCTCCCTACTCATAAATGATATCACAAATGATCTATAGTCATTGTACATAATATGCTTATGATATTGTGCTAATGAAATCCAGTAAATCTCCCATCACTCTACAAACAAGATCTGTGTAGCATGGTGGGTTAATGCAGTGGGCTGTCGGTGAGAGGGGCCTGGGTTCAAAACTTGGCAAAGGTATTCATTTGTGGTCTAGTGGGTTAGTGCAGTAGGTTGTAATTAACAGGGGCCTCAGTTTGAAATGTGATAGGGGTGATTATTCAATGTAGGAGGTTGGCATAATGGTTAGGATGTTTACCTTGCAGACACAAGGTGCAGAGTTTGATTCTCACATGGGGTAATTGGCTAGGCTTACAATAGCACACAAGGGCACTTACCTAGTACTAATCTATGAACAAAACTACAAAATAGCTTTACAGATTTATGCCAATAAATTATTGCTAAAATCCCTCTAGAACTAATGTCATGCTGTTTGCCACAACCCAAAAACTATCTAAATATTTTCCATCAGTAATTTGCATGGAAGTGTTATGAATATAAATATACCGGCATCACACTAGATTCCTGATTAACATTCACAAACCATACTGATAGCTTAACAAGTAAAGTCACGTCTCAAATTAAGCAATATTATGTTTTCCCAACTTTTGTCACCTACAGCAAGATTAGCCATTGCCAAAAAGTAGTAATACACAAATTAGAAAATGGTTTGTAACTGCTTATCTTACAGTCAGCATATAACGTAGACACTGCTTTCAGATTTGTACTATTGTTTTACCACTGCACCCACCATTGTAATTTCATACAAGATTTAAAGTGGTTCCCTGTTACAGAACATGCTTTTTCTCATCAGATCCATAATATTTAAGATACTCAATAACAATTACTGCACTCCTGTAAGGAGAAAACTATCACTAAAAGAACAGTCACACTCCTGGAGGAGCTGCTGGGATAACACTTTCATTCTCACATATACATGCTTCAAAACTACAATGGGAGAGAAAAAAAACATTGTCTGGACTGGGTCCTGACACAGGGAACCAACTTTCTACTGAAGGTAGATCACTGTGAACATGAACAGACTTTGAAAAAGCACTGCATAAACCTCTAAAGCAGGAAGCCATGTACAACTGCTTTGGAGATAATGACTATCCACTTACCACCTAAACCAAAGCATTAGAAAGACTACTTGCTAACCCACATTTGCCACACTTATGAATGTGCAGTTCTTTCAAATTGTAATTTGAAAGCAACAACAATGTATGTGTATAAATGTATACCTCAAGTGTATACATGTATATATTTGTAAAACACTTTTGTTTTATTCTGTCTCCCTACTGATGTATTTACTTAAGTCTCTATTTCTGCTAAGCTACAGCTTGAAACTCAACTCAATGAAAAAATATATCTATATCTATTGTGTATATATATATATATATATATATATATATATGTGTGTGTGTGTGTGTGTGTGTGTGTGTGTGTGTGTGTATTGAACTCTTTTTTTTTTTGAGATCACACTGCAGTAGGGAAACTTCAAATTCCCCAATCATTGATGTAATGCAATCTTACATAGAAAAAAGCTGATAATGTGCAATCATATATGAACATCAGAATTTCTGGCCACATGAATGTATCCCATAGATAGATACATAGATGGATGGATGGATAGATAGATAGATAGATAGATAGATAGATAGATAGATAGATAGATAGATAGATAGATAGATAGATAGATAGATAGATAGATAAAAACACCAAACAAAACACATTTTGGCACACCAATGAATTAATCATCCATTTATTAAGCTACCACACAGACCACAGTTTCAGTGAGTAACATTCACTCTTAATATATTCAAAAATATCACATGATCAGTGTCAGTGAAAACAAAAATAGAACACTGAAAACATATTTTCTTTAAATTCATAGCTGCAAAGTATATACACATGACTACACCTAACATATATATATATATATAAAATCATAAGAAAAATCAGTATAACACAGTCTGTTCATTACACAGGAGAAAAATATATATCTAAAAAATACCTACATGAAATATAATTCCAAAAGGACATAATCAATATATAAACATAGCAATAATTACTATAACATTTCATTAAGTCCTGTTTTTTAATAGGAACCTGAATTTAAAATCTATTTCTGCTCCTTAACATTTAATAAATTATACATTCTTGTATCAGTTTGTTGCATAACCCAGTAATCCTGTCAATACATGTAAATGTAAATAATGACCTGGGATATACCGGTGAGTGTTTAAGCAGCTCACTGTGCTGGCATTTAGAACTGACATTGCTAATATGTACTGACACACATTAAGTGATCTCGATGTCTGGCCTGTCGATTGTCTCGTGTATCAAATGAGACACTGAGGCACTGCGATGGGTTCAAGTTGTTTATTGTACATATACACACAGGAGCTGTAACTGGAACATATGCTAAACAGGCATTAGTTCAAACACACTTGCATGTGCATCTCCATTCATGTCTCCACTCACTCTGATTGACTATACAAAATGGCACTGATCTTGCACATGCTCAGTAAAGTATATGCACATGTTATCTAGCTACAGTGGCTGACTAGTTACAATACACATAATGATCTACATAGCTTACATAACAACTGCCACACTAGCAGATTGGCAAAAGTGATCAAATATGGAAGGGTAGCAAATTTTTTCCAACTTTGTTCATGTTTAAAATTATAGAATGATGGGGATTAGGAATTTGCCCTTTTCCCACTGAAGTGTAATCTTAGACCTGGGAGACATATAAATATATATACATACATATATGCATGTGTGTGTGTGTGTGTGTGTGTGTGTGTGTGTGTGTGTGTGTGTGTGTGTGTGTGTGTGTGTGAGTGTGTGTGCATCTATCTAGAATATATATAGATAGCTAGAGCGATAGATGGATAGATAGGATAAGATGTAAGGGTACAGACACCATGTCATGGTTAAAACCCCCTGCAATAAAGAAGTTTAAAACATTTTTTTTTTCAATTTTTTTAAAAAATATGTTTGAATATTTCAGTTCCATATACATTTGTCTGAAGACATTGTCCTCTATGTATTGTATTTGGCAATCAAAATCACATTTATCATTAAATAAACTAAAGAAACAGATAATGTACTATGATTTAATAACACATCAAATAACAAATCCATGCTTTACCTTTTGCACAGAAAACATCATATGACTTAAAAAAATGTCAGTCATGTCCCCTTATAGCATTACAAAGTATCACCTAACTTTAATGCATGGTATACATTCTATTCTATAATGTTACAATTTGTATAAAGTATAACAAAATTATAATCAACATCTTCTATTCCTTTTTCTTCTTAATACAGTTTTGAAATTAACTGCTCTGTTTATTCCCATGTGCTTGCTTGCATCCAGCCTTATCTGCCAGAATAATTCTCTGAACACAAGTTCATCTTCCCAGCTATCAACTGTAAAATTCCCTTTCACACAGTCCAAAGTAGTCTCTTTCAGATATGGGGTTAAAGGGAAACATTGCTAAAAAATGGCTGAATTAGTAATAAGAATGCAGTTCTACAAATGTGATTTCTAACCAATGTGCTGAAAATGAAAATGTATATGTTTTGCTTATCAAAAATATTATTTCTAGCCATTATGTTGTTAAGTACTGAAGGAATACGATAAAGTAACTAGAAGAAAAGTACAAACAGCATATTTTCTCTGTGCAATTACTAGGTTAGCTAGCTCTACATCACTGGTGAATAAGAAGGACTTGAAGAGGCTATTGCATTGTAGGTAAATGGTCAGAGTTATTAATGAGTCATATGTCTGCAGATATAAAACTAAGTACAAAAGGAAGGTGGAAGTAATATTTATTCATGAATGCAATGAGCAGTATTCTATATCACAGACAGAATTTCAAACTTTGTAGGGAATTGTTGTAGCTTTGGTACCAAATTTAACATGTGAATTAAAAATTGGTCAAGACTGCCCTTGGTTCAATTCACTGTGAAAATTGTTCGGGGCAAGAGCACAGGTAGGTACTCTATGGTCAGAGTATGCCCAATTAAAAATGGGAGGGGCAAGAATGGCCTAACACATTGACAAGAATACATAGGCCTGAATACATCCCTTGAAAAATTGGTGGAGAAGGCAGCAGCCTGGCACACTGTTCAAAATACACATTGGTTAAAAGGGATAGAAGAACCTGTTTCTTATCAGAAACCTGTTAATGAGTCCTAGCAGAAAGTTAAGTAAGTGAAAGAAGTCAGTGCAGAAATGAAGGTAAAGAACCATAGCTCATGGTATGAAACTTGTCAGAATAGCTTAGCCATTGAGATAATAAAAGATGTCTGTGTGGAGGGAGAGAGAGAGAGAGAGAGAGAGAGAGAGATAGACAGAGAGGCCCATAATGATAAACTCACTAACAGAAACAGGAAACATGAACAAAGGTGTAAGTTTCCTTCTGCTTTCACAAAGGGCTGGTTAGAAACATGATTTTCAGCTGCAGGAGCTTCAAGAGACAGTAAAAGTAAATGCATTTCTAAAACCAGAAGCAGAAGAGAGTCACTGGTATAAATTACTTGTTGTAGAAGAATAAACAGGAGACATGAAGTCAACACCTGTATTCACAGGTGAGGAGGCTATATCCTCTGCTTCATGTCAGAGTTTTGACAGGCATGGCCGTGGCTTATCAGATCTCTAGGTAAGCAATGACAAATATAAGAAAACAAAGTGGAAGAACAATACAGTAAGCTGGCTCAGTGATAATTTAACCAGAATTGAAGGAGAAATAGATGACTGGCTCAACACATTACCCAAATTTTGATTTGAAGAATGGACTTTACTGCACAAGGTAAATTGACTTAAACAAATAAATAGTGCACCAACTGTTAGTTTCAAAACGTTTTAGAAAACTTGTGTAGAGAATAGCACATAGCCATACAACCACTGGTAGCAGCTGATTGCAGCCTCTTCTACACATTTCCCTCATTTTATCTTAGTATTGTAGGTAGACTTTTCATTTTGCCACTTAAACTTTACCTGCATTTTTCCTTTCATCCCATAATACTTTGTGGCATTTAACTACCCCCACTGGCATTCCTTTCCATCTTTTCTTAACTAACCCAGTCCTGGTGGTGTGCAATCCATTCTTAAACAGCTGCTTAAATGACTTTGAAACTTAGGTATAGCTAAATTTTTTATTTTCTTTTTCTGAATACTGCTGTTGTCTCGTGCCATCTCAGTCTATCAGTGCGCATGATGCTCAAGTTTGCTGAACTCCTTCTAGCTAGAGTGCCTCAGTTTCTACTGGAATGCAACCAACTCTAAATGCCTAAAAGTTACCCTTAAACACCACAGTTAGCAGCAACAGTTTTAGCTCAGCAAATGTTCTGTGTTCTGTGCGATCAGCTGAATAGTTAATAGCTATACATCCTGTACCAATTCCATTTTTTCCGGCATTGATTTTACCATGTTGAATACTGTTCGATCTGCTGGCACTTCATGCTCTTGATAAAAGTATAAGCATATTGTGGCACAAATGATTTTTAATTGAGTTGTATAACTTATTTCATTGTTTTATTGTATTTTGTGTCAAACCTTTTGCCTAGTTTTTGCTTGCTCATTTATAAGTCTTAGTTGTATGTAGTACAGGCTATTCATAATGCTCTAACTGATTCTATGAGATTATTGCTATGCATTTTTTTCCACTGCTGTTTTTTATGCATTGTTGCTTGAATGTATCATTGTTAAATTGTTAGTGTAGTACCATCCTGTATTTCCTAACACCCTCCTTCCTTTTCTCCTACTCTGACAACCTCTCTAATTAATCTTCTACCATATTGTTTTTATCCTAGCCAGTCTAGTGTAGCAACTAACCTATAGTTATTTCTCACTATTTTTCTTCATGTAATTCTTTTCCATCTTTTTTCTCTGCTTTTCTTTCTCTCAATCTCCTTCATCTCTTACACTGGCTCTACACCTAGCTGTTTAACTCTTACATTATCACTCTCACCTAATGTCACCTCACCTTTCTATTTCTTTTTATTCCTAGATTATTGCCCTGAATAGATTCTCATCCCAAACATGGCTACACCTCACTCCAGCTGAAACAATATTGTGAAAAGGAGACTATAAGCTCCTGCAAACATCAAAATTAGATTGAGTATGCTAATCAATCTACCATTTCTGCAAATACCTAATCAGGAACGCTAGCTGCACATGATCAAACTGGACTCTGGCCTCCCCATGCTGATCTCTCGCACCTTACATCTCACTTACCACTTCACTTCCTTGCTACCATATTCAACTACTATGCCAACCTTATTTTTCCTTATAGTTCTGGCATTGTAGCTACACAGCTGTAGTCTCTCTCCAATTTTTATCTTATTTCTTTTCCACTCTTGGCTTACCTTCTTTTTGATTTGATTTTTCCTTCGGTGATTGCTATTTCTCACCCATTTCTAACACATACTGATTGTTTCTGAAGCCAGCTGCTATTCCGGTCGTGGTCCTACCTCCTCTGTTTACCCTTGCTATGCTTGGGCTCACTCCACCCCCCTACCTTATCCCCATTCCCACCCACCCCCACATATACTACACTTATACTCTTTCCTGGAACAGCTCCACCCTCTAGACCTCCCCATCTTGTCCTAACCTCCAATGAGCTCTTACCCCTCACTAACCCTCCTCCTGCTGCTTATAACCTCCAATCTAATCCTCTCCTTTCTCAACTTAGCACATCCCCTTTCCTAAAAGTACCTCCTACTCTTGACATCACCCGACCTCCCTTAGCTACTTGCAAATACTACACTCCCTTTTCCCTAACCAAGTCTCATGCCCAGCACAACAAAACTCTAAATTTCCTTAAGCCACATCACCTCTGTGACAATAGGAGGTACTACCAGCCATGCCAGGAGAAACAGGGCAGTGAATTTGTAACATATGCCAGCACAGCTAGCTGGAATTTTGTAAATATTTGTATGTCATTTGTATATCAAAATGATTTGTACAGACGCTTGAGCTGAAAATGTATTTGTGAGGTTTACATGTGTTAAAAATGTATAAACAGTGTGTCCTGCTGGAAGGAAAATAAATGTACATGTGTTATAGTAACTGAATTAAATGCATACACTGTAACAGACTATACTGGAAGTGAAGAGGTTAATTTTAATCCACCTGACTTTGCAAAATGTATCTGAAATTAAATTATTTTATGGGTTAAGCCATAAAGATGCTATTCCACAGTTTTGAATGGTGCCAGAGACACAATGTCTGTGGTAGAGAATAGTTGGTAGCTCCTGTAGGAAGAGTCAAATGGATTTATGGTTTTATGACTTCCAGCAGCTGCAACACATCTGAGCAAATCTCTATCTGTGTGTATTTTAGCACATAGCTGCTAAGCCCTGGTAGCTTCTAGTGAGGATGGATAGTGCAGGAAACAGAGTCAGATGACCAGATGTATGTGATCTCATTCTGTGCAGAAATAATGTTTTAATATTAAAGGAGACTGACATCTCAGCAGCATTCTGTATTTTCTCTTGGATCTGACAACAAGGACCACTCATCCACATTAGTTTGCCTTGCTCTATTCAAAAAGTAACTTAACTAGGAAACAGTAATTCCCTAGTAGTCAGTCAGGAATAGATAGTGAGATTAGCTAAATTTCTGTTTTTCTATAACTGTGTGAAACTTTTCATCTGTGTTATTTTTAATATTCCATGTGACTAAAACTCTGGTGTTTACTGTCAATAGATATTTAGTATTTTCTGGTTCTTTATTATTTATTATTAAATATATTTAAACTTTTCATTGTGGCTAGTCCTCCTTTACAAAATATTTAAGCTTTGAGAGTATTTGCATATATTTATTTTGTGATAACTATGACCACTCTTGAACACCATGCTGTTTGGTCAACATTACCATTTGTATTAAAATTGATTTCACTCAGTATAATTGAGTACCCTTGTAAAAGTCTTAAAGTAGCTGGCAGGGGATCTGGTGGCAGTGATAACTACCTTACAGTCTGGGGAGAAGGGGGCACAGCAGGTGAATCTGTGCCAGTCTTTCCCAGGTGTGTGTGTGTGTGTGTGTGTGTGTGTGTGTGTGTGTGTGTGTGTGTGTGTGTGTGTGAGCATGCACATATTAAATCTCAAAGAGTGTATGTGTCACCTGCATGGAGCAGGGACACAAAGCACTGGTTTCACAGAAAGGTTGTGGGAGGACTTAGCTTGGAATCCCAGTTAAGGACTCAAATATGATCTATACCAGTGGACAGACTTATTGGGGGTCTAGACAGATATTCAGAGGAACCAGCCTCCAGACTGTATTCCCAGGTTGCTGTTAAGAAAAAATGTACTTGATGCAGGGAGGTCTGCAACTGGAAATACTGAGTGTATCCATCTGTATAATAAGTGAACATCCCTCTACAGTGTCAGTGGTGAGCATTCAGGCTCCTTGATTACTGGCCCAGCGTGGGGACATCAGAACCTCAGCTCCATATCATAACTTGTCTAGACCATCTAGTAACATTTTCCCATGACCATTACTACATAGCTTACCTTCTTTTAGCAACTTACCTACTCTTCTCCCTCATTCTCTCTTCTACTACCTCCTCTCCACATAATTATTCTCCACCCACAAAATGCTACACATCTACACCTCATCTGCCCTTCTTTTTCTACTCTCACACTTGACCTCTTTCCATGCAACACTTACTCCCAGGAATGTCACACCTACTTAACTGACTCACTCACTCAACACTCCTTTGAAATTAACCCCTCACTATTCAACCACACTAATCTGCTCATACTCAAAATCAAATTCGTCCTTCACCCATCTCACCCCCTTAAAAAACAGACCCAAATACCTAACCCTATACTCTAAGATTCCTACTCTAAAACTAACGTCCAAAAGACTACTCTTATCAGGAGACATCCACTGAAACCCAGGCCTTCTCAGTAGTACCTCTCCTGACACACCCCTTCCCCTAACTCCACCGCCAAACTCTTAATGCTATACTCCCTAAACATACAGAGTATTCTCAATAAAGTTACTGAATTCCACTCTTGGATTGCCCAAAACTCCCTGGACATAGCAACTCTTAACAAAACATGGCTTAAACTCCAAAACACTGACCATGAAATCACTTGCCATGGTTACAATATCTACTGTCTTGATAGGAACCATAAAAAGGTGGTGGAGCAGCTATACTCTTCACCAACCAACTTAACTGTTTCCCCAATCAGCATCTCCCTCCTCAACTTTCATCCAGCAGAACTCGTAATAGTCAACTGCAAACTTAACATCCATAAAACACTTACTGTTAATTTATATACCACCAGACAATAATATCCCACTACTAGAACAAATGCTGGCCTGGCTAACACACTCCATATATCACAAAACTATAATCCTAAGTAATGTCAACATAGATTGGCAAACCTTCACCGCTGACTCTCCAGACTCTACCATAAATCTTCACAGCTTCACTCAATGCATCACAACCCCAACTTACCAAAGTAAGCCTACCATCACTAGCACTATCATAGACTGGATCCTTGTCTCTAACTCTAATCTTTATCATAACCCCAAATCACTACCTAATTCCTTAAGTGACCACTCCCCCATCTGCATCTAAAGATTTATACTACAATATGGTAAATCCCACAAATACAAAGACCATCGCATACTCTCAGACTACAACTCTGAAGTATTCGACAACATACTCTCTTCCATAAACTCATCCTTCTTGCTCGAACTACCCCTTGATGAAGCCGTGCAGAAGTTCAATACTATATTCCGGGAAACTCTAAACTCACTAGCTACCCCAAAGAAATTTAGAATAAAATCCTACACTGCCCCATGGCTATCAAAATCTACTCACTCTATAATGCTGAAAAGTGACAAGACTTGGAAATGCTGGCTAAAGTTCAAAACCCAGACTCTCCTCCAAAACTACGAACATCCCCACAACCTCAATAAAAAGCAGGTAATCACTGACAAGAAAAATTTCAATCAAAAATGCATGTTAAACCACCACAAAGATCCAAAATAATTTTGGAACAGTATAAATAAAATTCTCCTCCCTGGTAGCCCTAGTTCCCCTAACCCCTCTCCTAACGACACTCTCCTGGAAACTGCCTCCATTCTTAATTCCTACTTTATTGACTCAATTTCTTAACTAACCCACAATAACAACACCTCTAACTTCCCCCATCCCCTCTCAACTCAAACAGCTACCTTCTTACTAAAACCCATCCCTACTATCTACATAAAAAATTTTCTCAACAAACAAAAGTCATGCTGTCCCTCAGTGGACAACCAACCACCAACCCTCCCACTTCCTAAAAATCACTGCTTGCTCTTTAGCTTACCCTGTTTCCATCCTAATTAACTAATCTAGCCAAGTGTCTTCTGCCTCCTCTATCCAGAAACAATTATATTCTATTCCCATCCACAAGTGAAGGCACTCCACTGACTTAGTTAATTTCAGCAACTTAGCTATTCTATCCCCCCCTCAAAGTTACTCAAAAATTGTATACATAAACAACTACTGGACTACTTCCTGCAAGATAATCTACACACACCCATGCAACATGGCTTTCTCTGCAACCACAGTACTAACACTGCTCTAATTACATTCATTCAAACTATCACACAAGCGAGAGACAACAATGAACTCATCTCCTGTATATTCTTTGATCTCTCCAAAGTCTATGACACTGTCTCGCACCCCCTGCTCCTTACCAAACTGGCTGACCTCAATATCTCTAACCATACCCTGACATGGTTTTCAAGTTACCTCTCAAACAGGCAGCAATCTGTCAAATGGCTGTCTTCCTTCTCCTCCTTTCTCCCCGTCTACACTGGTGTTCCCCAAGGATGCATCCTTTGACCACTACTATTCAACATTTATACCAACTCTCTTCACACCTCCTGCTCCCACTCCACTCTCATGCAGCATGCTGATGATTCCACTGTCATCTGTATCTCTGACAATATCTCTTCCCTCCACTCACTTACCCAAATCTCCTTTCACTCTGTTAAACATTGGTGTACTATTAATCAACTTATACTCAACCCCCCCCCAAAAAAAAAAAACTTCTCCTATTCCTACCAACGTCCCTTTTCTATTATAAAACATTTGCCATCACCTCATTCGACAACACCGTCATAAATTTTGAAACATACACTAAGCTACTTAGTGCAATCATAGATGACCAACTTAAATTTGATCTACATGTACTAAACTGTATAAAGAGGACACATAAAAAACTCAGACTGCTTTACAGAAACACAAAATACCTCACAAATGACTCAAGATCTTCTTTTGCCTACTCCTTTCTTCTTCTCACCCTCCTCTATGCCCCTCCTATCTTGACCAACCTACAATTCTCTCTTAAGGCCAAGTTTGAACTAACCTACAACAAAGTTGCCAGGTTTGTTGCTAACCAACCCTACAGCTCTCACCACTGCCTTTCCTTAGAGACAGTACACTGGATAGAACTCCCCCATCTACTCTTACTCCCCCATTTGCCCCTGATTCACTCCATCCTAAACAAACCATCCTCCTGCTCCATCATATCTTCCCTTATATCCCTGTATACCCCCTCAGCACTGATCAGTTCCTCTTAGCAATCCACAAGCCAAAAAGGACAATAGGACAACACTTCTACAGCTGCTCAGTTGCCCTAGCTTGGAACAAACTCCCACTAAAGATTAAAAATCTGCCCCATACCCATAGCTTCAAGAAGGGTATTAAAAGAAACCTTACTAAACTCCTGGTTCTGTTCTAGCCAAAAGCCCAGCTTAACAGCTTCCATCTACTATCTGTTTATGTCTACTAACTGCAACAGACACAAGATACAGGGTTTGATTTTCACATGGGGTAACTGGCTAGGCTTAAAATAACTCATAAGAGCAGTTAGCCTAGTATTAATCTATGAACATGCTAACTACTTCTCCCTACTCTACTCATCTGAACTTGTCTAACTACCACTCTATCCCCCCCGATTACTGACTCATACTTCTCTACGTCTCACATCTTTACCTTATGTCCGTCTATTAACCCAAGGGGGTTAAAGGGGGGTCAAAGGTTACTACCTTTCACATCTTCTTCCCCACTTACTAAGACCCACCTCATATCAAACTGCATGCCTTTAATGACATCTGTTAAGTATTTAATCTAGCTTTTAGGTGTATTCTATGCATCTAAAAATCAGCTGTGACTGTTGTTATTCTCTGTTATCCCACTTTATTTGTAACTGTTTTTGTATTTGTGTCTGTATGGGGCTTTCCCCCTGGCCCTCTGCTGAAAATGGGCTACTGCTCAGTTGGACATACCGGTTAACAAATGTCAAAATAAATAAAAAAATAAATAAATACGTCTCGTGAAAACACAGGGATGGATAAATCCAAAGCTTGAATCTAAAGTAGATTTTAATGGCTTGGTGCAATGAAAGGCATTGAAAACTTCTGTACAGATTTTCAGCATGTCATAAGATGGTACATGGTCCTGGGTTTGGAAGTCTGCTTACATAAATGCTTACTACTGAAGTTCCATTCAAAAAGGTAGCCATAGAACCTGTAGACATTATTAAAATCAAGTAATGGCTACCACAACACTTTGGTGATTGCTGAATATGCTATGAAGCTTTCTATAGCAATACGCCCACAAAAAGCTAATAAACCAAAAGCCAAGTAACTAATGTTACTATTCTTGAGGATTGGAATTGCCCAAAAAATGCTCGTAGATGACGGTGCCCCATTTATGACCAGGGTAGTACACCCGCTTTACCAGTGTTTTAAAGTAAAACAACTAAGAACTTCAGTGTACCAGCTTTAGGCACCTGAAGCATTCATGGCTGTGGGGTGTCACCTTTAATCATACTTAACTGTGTATGGGGCCCTCTTAATCATCCTTGACTGTGTGTTGGCACTAGAAATGCCTGGTACTGATTCACAGAAATAAAGACTGAAAATCCAGGAGAACAGTGAATTTCAAACATTATCCTTCTTTACTACCTTTTTTGGAGGTGGTAATCCCCCTGCACTGTTCACACCCCAAAACTTATATATACCAACTAGAGGATTGCCATACACCAGAGAAAAGGGAGTATTCCTGGAAATGGCCCTATGATACTTAATGTATGTAAGTCTGCTTTTCTGGCCATTCAGTCTTCATGTTTCAGGACTCACTCTAATGGGTCCTAGCATTTCAAATGGTTACCCTGCTTGTAATAATAAATTATTCAGCAACAAATCAAACTTTTTTATGGAGAGAGAGAGAGAGCTAGATTATGAGGCAAAAATCAGAGACAGCCTGTGAAATCAGGGACAGTGATAAGTACTCAATGAGGTAAATAAAAGTGACTTGCCCCTGTATCATGTCTGCTAAACAAGTACTGATCTTGTGTGGCAATACCAGTGTTGCACAACATACTGTTATTTATTGAAATAAGTACAAAACTAGTATTGTTGTGACTTTTGTGTGTGTGTTGTGTGTTGCAGTGCAAGAGTAACAGACTGGCTATGACGTATTTCACTTTCTAACAAAGACATTATCAGCACTGCCATTATGCTTGTGTGGGGTCGGGTGGCTGCAGTTTCAAGTAACAAGCTGGCCATATTTTCTTACTCGTCATTACAAGCATAGATCTTACACATGATAGATTGCTATCTCTTAGCTGGAAGAGGATGGGAGAAAGCAAGCCTTCATCACCACTATGGTGCAGTGAGTAGCACTGCCATCTCAGAGTGCTTTGTAGATTGAGCTGTTGGCTATGTGAAGTTTGCATGTCTTCCCTTGTCTATGTGAATGTCTATTTACGTGCTATGGTTAACCCCATCACCTCAAAAACATGCAACAGGTGAAATGAAACTCCTTCCTTTTCCCTGAAGGTGAAAATGCAGTGTGCGCACACAGTTGTGCAAAAATATCACAGATGTTCACTGTGCACACACACTAATGGTGGGACACATACATTACTCTTATAGTTTCATAGGTAAATACTAAGATATCAGTTTCTAGACTAGTACAAGTCTAGCCAATAACCAGAGATCAGAATCAAACCTTGTACTTTGCATTTGTTAGGTAAAGACCTTAAACCTTATGCCAACTCTACCCTGTCTTCTTGGTAGCAGTAAAAAAATGCAGTAATTATATTTCAAAAATAAGGCATAATATATATCACAGAGCATTCAGACACTTTCATCTTCTAGTAGTCTGGTAGCCCCCACACCCCAGATTGTATAAATGGATTTTGACATGGACTTAGTGGTAGCCTCTACCCTCAACCACACCCATTCCAAAACCAGCCCTGCTCAGATGTGTGTCTGCTGAAGGATGCTGCAGGTTATGCAAGGGGGGTTGGAGACTGTGTGGCCATTTCTTTAATTTTCATTACAGTCAAATCTTACAGGTATGCACAGGAGGTCATCATAACTTGAATTTGGCCTGAGGACAGTGTGGTCATTGCTTCATTTACCTTTTTCATAGACCTCAGAGGTACACAAAGAAGGTTACTATAGCTTGTGTAGGGGCAGTGTACTGTATAGGAGGGACAAAGTGGAATAAATTAGTGTAATCATTATTTTTTTCACTTTCCTCACAATCATACATGAGGCATGTATGCAGATGGCTGTCTTTGGGGAGCAGGGATGAGAAGTGAGGAGGCATGCTGTGTATATGTACGAGTGTGGTCACATAAAATACATGACTTTGGCCATTTGAACCAGATGGATTCAGAGGTAGTGACTGTCTTTTCAGGGGTTGGGTGTTAGGGAGGCAGGCAGTATTCCAAGACAGGACGTGTGTATCCTCGGAACAATACAATTGTCTTGTTAATTTATTATGAGATACTATTTTGTCAGCTGTGAAAATCAAGCTTTGGACATGCCTTATCTCTACCTTGAACGAAAAATAAAAAGACCAAAATTCTTTTCTTACTCGTGATTTTTGTTCAGGCCACAATTGGATTAAAAGGTTATGAAATGCTCTAAAATGGGGTCTATAGTATCTTATTGAAAAACGTCTTCCTTGAACACCTCTTCGTCAACCAATAAACAGTGAACTCCAAAACTTTGAACAGTCACTTCAGCAAATTTTTTCCCAAGGGAAAAAAAAATGTTTGGCCATAATCAGGAATTTGCCCATTTTCCTACTGTTGTGCGATCTCGGAGTTGGTATATTTAGTTAGGGGGGTGCGGGAGATGAAGCCCCCCACTTTGTAGGGTTTGAAAGTTTGTTTGGTTTTTGGTTGGCCAAGCAATTTTTTTCCCCTGGCAAAAAATTTTGCTGAAGTGGCCATTCGGAGATTTGGGAGTTCACTGTATATTGGTCGATGAAGAGGCATTCGATGAAGACATAGAGCATCTATGGCTTCTGGGAGTCCCAGTTTAATTAAGTTATTTACTAACTGGTCATTACTGCACTGTTTTGGTCAGAAAAGGTGTGTTTAAAGGATGCCAGGATAACTAAAGTTGAACTGCAATACTGAATTTCTACACTTAATCATAATTTCTGTTCAAGTCATTATTGGCTGAAATGGTTGTGTAAAAAAACAAAACAAAAAAAAAGCTTTCTATATGCTCTGAAATGAATTTTGAAGGCATGGCTTCTTAAAAAGCTGAAGACTAAGGCACAATGTGAGAAAAGGAAGAAAAAAATAAAGTACATTGTGTGGGGTGTCCAAGATGGGGAAAACAGAGGGGAGCACTGGAGGGGTGTGGGGGGAGTAAGAAGCAGTAGTCAGTGCCTAAGGTGTCATTTTTCCTAAGTCCAGCACTGTACATAGAGGAGTTGTATTGTGTCATTGTTGCAACTAAATGTCAATAACTGTAAATGTCCTTTTGTGAGATGGGCCAACACAGTGTGGTACACAGGCCTATCAGAATGTAAGAGCATTATAGCTACAGGTCATTATGTCCGTACTACTCCTAAAACTTTGCAGCATGAACAAAGAGTTTGCTTAGGAGGGGTGGCACTGACAGACTGGAATTGCCGAGGGGGGCCCCCCAACTTGACATTTGCTTGGGGTCCCCAAAATTCTAACACCGGCCCTGGAAATATATGGTAAAAGCACACAAGATGCAACAGATTGTCTACATTAAAAATGTTAGAAAGTGTAAAACTGGGGACAAAGTGTTAGTATTAGCTCCTTCTCCTGAAATTATTTCCTAGCAAAATGGCAAGGACACTTAGAGGTGTCAGACAAAATATACAAGCTGAACAACAAAATAAGCCAGACTGCATTTCTTTATCTGAATGTTTTTAACAAAATGGGAATTTAAAAAGACATTTTGTTTCAATAAAAATCAAACAATCTATTGAATCAAAGTCAAATCATGTCCTATTTGTAAGCCATGCAGCTAAACATCTTATCAACAGTACATACATCCCTGGTTTTTCTTATTTATTGATCAGTGTTTTGTGTATGACCCCATCAAATGCTGAAGTTAAATCTATATAAATAAAATCACAGCACAATTTTTCATTCATAGCTGTTATTATATTGTTATAGAACAACATGTTACAGGTGGTAATAGCTCTGTTTTCAACATATGCATGCTGATATATGGTTTCAAGTCCCAACCTATCCAGTTCTGACAATAACTTATCCTGTATTACCTTCTCCATTATTTTTCCACAACATGAAAGTAGACTTAAGTGTCTATATGACTCTGGGTTTGTCCTACTCCGCTTTCTCTTAAAGACAGGTTTAATAAGTGCATGTCTCCAGTCTTTAGGAATCTCCCCATATTTATATGACCTACTGAATAATAGATATAATGGTACTGTAAGTTTTTGCTGAAGTGTTTTCAGGTCATTATTACTAATTCCATCTCCTCCCTGTATTTTGTTTGGATCCAGTTTGCATAGTTCTTTTTCAATATAATCTAATTTGATCCCATTATCTGAGGTTACCTGGATGTCACTAAGATGACATATAAATAAACTGTTTTGCATAAGGTTTTGTAACTATATCTATAATATATTGTGTCTGAGAATAAATTTTAGAATCTGCACACAGTTTATAAATTTGTATGTCTTTCCTTCTTCCACATCTTATCTATCTTTAAAAAGACTAAAAGGTTTACTGTAAGTCAAACCTTTAGACAGCTAAGAAATGACACTAAGAAGGCCATACGTTCTGATAAACAAAACTACTACTTACAATATCAACAACCTAATCACAACAACCCACAGAAATTCTGGGCTAGCATTAAGCTGTTACTCCACCCAGGTCAATCCACTACACCAAACCCTCAAAATACAGACCGGAAAAATCCCATCCATACAGCTAATACCTTCAATACCTTCTTTACAGATGCTATCCAAACACTAACTAGTCAACTATCACCTAATACCTTCACACTACCTTCATACTCCTCAACCCGACCCCCCCTTTTCATTTCAAACCTGTCCCAACCACATTTATTCAAACCCTTTTGAATAAACTGTAACCATGCTCTCCTTCTGCAGACCTACTGCCTTCTGAATATCTCCAGCTATCATCCAAGGCTATTGCCTATCCTATCCTACTGATAAACAGAACTATTATTTAAGGTTACATCCCCACCTTATGGAAAGTCTCCCATATTATCCCCCCTACATAAAGGTGGGCATTCCACTACATCGCCCCGTTGCCCTACTTTCTCCTTTAGCTAAAATTATGGAGAAATGTATCCATAAGCAACTACTCCACCACTTAATCAAAAAACATTTGCTTTCCAACTGTCAACATGGTTTCAGACCCTCACACAGCATTACCACTGCCCTCCTTTCCTTTACTGACTACATTAACAGGCACCGAAACCTGAATAATCTTTCTTCTGCTCTATTTATCGACCTGTCTAAAGCATTTGACATGGTAAACCACCAGATTCTCATAAACATACTAAAATCTCTGTCATTAGACCCACTTTCCTTAAAATGGTTCCAATCCTACCTTTACAAATGACAGCAAGCAGAACTTTGGCAAAACACTTCACTTTATCCACCCATCTACCCGTTACCTTAGGTGACCCTCAGGGGTCCATACTAGGACCTCTTCTCTTCTCTATATTTATTAATGATCTTCATCTAGCTATCCCACAAGCCACTTGCATACAATATGCTGATGACTCCACATTATTATGCTCAGCTACATCCTCCCCTGACCTTCACTCTCTCACCCAAAAAGTATTCAACATAGTTGAACAATGGTTCACTCAGCGTTGAACCCAAAGAAAACCAAACTCCTCCTCTTCACTCCTACTCAAAAGTCCTCTTCTCTTCATTTCTCTGTGACATCTACCAATGGTGCTATAATATCTCCAGACTCCACCACCAAACTACTAGGTGTCACCATCGACAATAATCTGAACTTTGACATCCATATCAACAATACTATAAAAACTGTCAACAAAAAAAATTGGCACACTCTATAGGATTAAACCCTTCCTTTCCCCTAATGCTAAAACTACTATCACTCACACTCGTTTTATCTCTACACTCCTTTATGCCTCTGCCATTTTTACTAATCTCTCCAAGAATAACCTCAGCAAATTGGAAATGTCCTATAATAACATTGCACGATTTGCTGCAGGCAACCCATTTCGAACCCAACATTGTATAAATTTAAACCAGCTAGGATGGTTAGAACTACAACACCTGATTAAATTTCACCAACTAACCATTGCCCACAACATTATTATTAAACCTTCTAATACTCCAAGTTTATCTATCCTCATCACCCCCTATAAAAATCTGAAGTCCTTACACTCATCACACAAAATTCTTGTATACACCTCTAAACCTAATAACAGGGCTAAGGATTCTCTCTTCTCTAATACTGTTGGCAAATCCTGGAATCTTCTCCCTAATGACCTCTCCTCACTCACCTCTTTATCTCTCTTTAAAAACAGACTTAAACTTTACCTCAAATTATACTGGCTATGCCTCTGTTCCAAACCAGACTAGTCCTCTACCTCTACAAACTTGACTTACCTATCTAGTGCGTACTGTCTTCTGTTACATTTTCCATCTTATTATATTTTTTCTTATCTACCTTTTTTCATTATTTCTATCCTCTTTATATACTTTTTGTTAAGTAAATCCATTGCAACATCACTACACATCAAACTTCCTTTTTCTATTTCTGACTACACCTGTATTATGTCTCCATACATTCAATTTGCACTGTTTTGACTCTTGACCTCAGTGTACATCCTGTTACAACCTCTAGGTCATACTGCACGTTAACATTGTTGATGATTTTTTTTACTATAATTGCTATTTTTATTATAATATCTGATTTTGTTGTTTGTTGTCTGTACTTATATTTTGTATTGGATCATGTCTTGGAGCTTATCTCCCTGGGCCTCTACTGAAAATGGACATATATCCACTTAGACTAGCCCAGTCAACAAATGTAAAATAAAGATAAAATAAATAAAGTCAAAAGAAAGCCACAGATGTAATTCATTCCAGAAACAGGCTTATGTGTCCATAAAAACTAAGATCTAAGGTGGTAATTTACTAAGTAAGAATGGGGGTTCCTTCGTTATAATATCACATTCAAATTAATGTTCCTCCTACTTGTTCTGGTACAATGCAGGAATGGGACCTTCTTTTGATAGAATAACTACAATATTTTAAGGGGTGAGATAGCATGTGCAGATACACTTGTGATTTATAGCATCATACTTTTTTGTGCAAGACATTCATCTTTCTGCTGAACCAACAAGAGTTGTTGCTATGAAAGGAAGGCAGAAATCATGGCATTCAGTCATAATCCCACAGATGGCAGCTTTGCACCATTGGCTCCATAAGACATCATCAGTAGGGTAAAACTAACTATTAATTGGTGAACAATCCAACACTTAGTGAATTCTGCTTCACAGTGATAGGAAGAGATCAAAAAGCAACATCGCTATGAACACTTAGCCACTACAAGCCAGTTATCCTTGTGGTGACACTGTCCACAGAGTGGGTCGTGCCCAGATGCCTGGGCACTTGGAGACAGGAGCAAGAGCCCCAGTGGGGCTCACCCCCCCCCCGCCTCACCGAGTAAGTGAAAAAACTACCCATGACATGAAACTGAAGTGAGAACTATTTTATGTACAGATCTGAAGAACATGCTTGTTTAACTGGCAGATTGATTTATTTAGGTGACTATTAACATGAGTGCACAAAAGCAGGACAGCGCAATAAGCCATGCTGCATTAACTGGCAACGGGGAATCTGGCAGTCTATCACACTGCATTATAACTGACGTGAGAGGGATATTCATTGAAATTTGGGGAAGATAGCAGTGAAAACAATGCAGCAGTTACCTACTAGGTCTACATACAAGATGGTTGTCACTTTACTGACAGAATACTTAATGATTATTCAAGAATCTACAGTTTTGCAATTAGTAAACTACTCTAAAGTGCTGCTGCCTTCAGCAACAGAATGACTATGACATGCACACAGTGACCTGCATAATTTCAAATTATACCTGGAAAGCAGGAATTGCTTATTAGGGTGATAACACTTGACAGGAGAAAATGTGTAACAATACCTATTAAATCACAGGGATCATTTCCAACAAGGAAATTCGGAGCATATTTCTTCATAATAAACTGGGTAGTTAATGTTTTGAAACCATATGGAAAAAAGTCTGAAACAAGTTAGTTTCAAGGTTCAACTTTTGAAAACCAAGGTTACAGAATCGTAAGTTTTAGGACAGGAAAAGGCATTCCATGATGATTGCAGCTGCCCTACCATATATTTGTAAGGTTCGACATTTGAAGGCAAAGGTTAGAGAAATGCAACTTTTAGGTCAACAGCAGGTGTTCAACAGTGATTGCAGTCTCTCTGCTGTTTACGCCAATGGGTCAGGTAACAATAATTTATTTTAAATAAAAAAGTAATTTTAACTAATGGTGACTTAGCTGATACAATCCCACTCTGCACAAACGAAGTGGCACGTTTGGGCCATTACCTGATTTACTCATGCAGATACAGTGGCAGTAGTGACAGTCAAATTAAGGTCAGACAGTGATATTTCATTTACATCAAGTCACCTTAACCCACACAGTTATACTATACACTGAATGCTTAAGAACCGGAAGGCAAGGTTCTCTAATTCCAGCAAGATGCAGGCATTTAAGGAAATTACATAAGGTATTGCAGTGAGGGAAACTTAGCTTCATGGTAGCGAAACAGTAGATGTTATTTAATGCCATGGACCAATACAGATGAGCAGGTAAACAGTTATGTGATATACTGAACTAAAACAAGTAATGCAGGGAGAAAAGAACATGTTTTAAATAAAGTGCAGGCATATGGAGTGAAATACAAAATAAACTGGTGTGTCATTCAGAGTTTAGTGACAACAGCCACACAGGAATCTATGACAAGAACTAAAATCTAAGGATGGATCGAAGGTAATGCCAACGTACTTGAAGATGGTGAGATGTTTCTGGATGCCGGCACTATGTTACTTAAATACTACCACACATGATTTAGACTTGTCATGTTTGTGATATTTAGTACACGTAAGAAAGCTAAGTGCATCCAGAAATATGAATGAACAAGAAACCTTGTTAAATTTTGGCTCCTACTTCTGTGTAGCATAACAAGTTTTATCATCCTGCAGTTAAGTTGCTGCAGGTTACTTATACTGTGTCGAGCAACATGAATAGGAAAGAACAGCTATCTTAAAGTTTTTTCATTCTTGACCTTTCTTGACCTTTCATTTTCTTTTGCCAAACTTTACCTGTGCAGTACCTGAAGCAAAATATATTTCTTACTTGTATGATGCTTTCAGGATATCACGGGAGTACAGCATGGGGAAGTGTACACAGTCACTTTACATTCAGCTTTCATCAAAAAAGAAATAACCTTAATAATGTACCCCCCCAAGTTTAACCCAACATTTCATCAAAACTTTTTATCTGCAGACATAACACCTTTAGCAATATTGACTGCCGTTGACAAGAGAGTAAGTGACATTTATTTCTCATTCTTCAATATTTTCACAAATTTCACCGGACATCACTATTTACAGAAAGATTCCTCAACAATATGCTCTTACAGCCCGCACAAACACAGTTATAATCCATCTGAACGACTCAGCTAATCTCCTTGATCTAATGTAATTAAAGTCAGCGTTATGAGCGAAGCACTTTTTAATCAATCAAGTTTCTGCTATGTCAGGGGAGTGCTTACTGCTGACATCAGGCGGCAATATACTGAATGTGTGACTTCAAAAGAATTTTGCAGAAGTGGGCCTGAACCCATCCAGTCAGTTTCTACAGCTTCAAAACAGAACCTATTTAAAAATAATCAGACCAAATAAGACACCTGCAAAATGAGGCTTTCAGATTAAGAAAAGTAGAGACAACATTTTTCAAGCAGGCAGAAGCCAATATAACGTTATAGCACTCTAGTTTTACATAGACACCCTGTGAGCTAAACATTTTATCTAGCATGATTCTTTGCTTTCAAATTTCATGTCTCAGATAGCATAGCACACTATCTAATGCTGACACACGCTGTTTACTTTGACCTTACCTGACTCAGTTTCACATTGGATGTTATTTATTTAGAAAGGCTGCGCCAAGCAGAGCAGAGCTTACAATTCTTTGTTTAGTAACCAAGAAGGTGTGCTGGTTATAGGTGACTCACTGCAGAGGCAAAACAATGCTAATTACACAAAGATAAAAAGATTACAATAGTAACACAACAGGCCAGTCATAAACAATAATACTAAATAATATATTAACAATAGAAATGCCCTTTAACAATGATTCCTAAATAATATATCAATATCAGCTACAAAAGCATTAATCAAAGGCAAGGTCACAACATCGTTTGGCTGCCTTTCAGCCATACAAAAGCAACAGTCCTCAGTTATGTGGCGCTATTTGAGACAACTGACTCAAATGAACAATGTGTTTATTTTACAAAAAAATTAAATCAGTTCTTTTCAAAATATCTGTGTAAGTGGTGAACC